>NC_084553.2:24475950-24503450 GCF_033978685.3 Nerophis lumbriciformis
GTCTTGGGCACTAATACACCCCCATACCATCACAGATGCTGGCTTTTCAACTTTGCGCCTATAACAATCCGGATGGTTCTTTTCCTCTTTGGTCCGGAGGACACGACGTCCACAGTTTCCAAAAACAATTTGAAATGTGGACTCGTCAGACCACAGAACACTTTTCCACTTTGTATCAGTCCATCTTAGATGAGCTCAGGCCCAGCGAAGCTGACGGCGTTTCTGGGTGTTGTTGATAAACGGTTTTTGCCTTGCATAGGAGAGTTTTAACTTGCACTTACAGATGTAGCGACCAACTGTAGTTACTGACAGTGGGTTTCTGAAGTGTTCCTCAGCCCATGTGGTGATATCCTTTACACACTGATGTTGCTTGTTGATGCAGTACAGCCTAAGGGATCGAAGGTCACGGGCTTAGCTGCTTACGTGCAGTGATTTCTCCAGATTCTCTGAACCCTTTGATGATATTACGGACCGTAGATGGTGAAATCCCTAAATCCCTTGCAATAGCTGGTTGAGAAATGTTTTTCTTAAACTGTTCAACAATTTGCTCACGCATTTGTTGACAAAGTGGTGACCCTTGCCCCATCCTTGTTTGTGAATGAGTGAGCATTTCATGGAATCTACTTTTATACCCAATCATGGCACCCACCTGCTCCCAATTAGCCTGTTCACCTGTGGGATGTTCCAAATAAGTGTTTGATGAGCATTCCTCAACTTTATCAGTATTTATTGCCACCTTTCCCAACTTCTTTATCACGTGTTGCTGGCATCAAATTCTAAAGTTAATGATTATTTGCAAAAAAAAAAAATGTTTATCAGTTTGTATTTGTTGTAGTAAAAAAACATTTATTTAGTCTGAAATTATCAATACTTTCACGGAAATGCATCCTGGGTAATGATGTCCTTTTGACCTATTGCAGTAAGAATAAACTACGGCAGCAATCTTTGTATTTCAATAAGTAGTCCATTTTTACAGGCTCAATTGCTAATTGCATGGGCAGCACGGTGGAACAGGAGTTAATGCGTGTACCTCACAATACAAAGTTTGTGGGTTTGATCCCGAGGCTCAGGGTCTTTCTGTGTGGAGTTTGCATGTTTTCCCCGTGACTGCGTGGGTTCCTTCCGAGTACTTTGGCTTCCTCCCACCTCCAAAGACATGCACCTGTGGATCGGTTGATTGACAATACTAAATTGGCCCTAGTGTGTGAATGTGAGTGTGAATGTTGTCTGTGTTGGCCCAGCAATGAGGTGGCGACTTGTCCAGGCTGTACCTTGCCTTCCGCCCGAATGCAGCTGGGATAGGCTCCAGGATTCAAGCACAAGATGGGTACAATTTAGACTACGACCTCTTCATCTCCCCTATCACTGTAATGGTTTGACCTTTTTTCATCTAAATGTTGGCTTGTATGCAAGTAAATGTTTCATACAATCAGGTAACATGTTTTATTGTAAAAAAATATGTTAATTTATTCAAAAAATGAGCTTAACATTGTAATGTTGCTGCAAAGAACTCTTGGTAAACAATCAATTCAACGTTTGAATCTCTCCCTTTAACGTGTACAAGTGATAATGTACACAATTGGACCCGGACTGAAGGGTACAGAAATGTCTCTCTCAGCGACAAGAAATGTCCCCTTTTAGGTACACATGCTGGTACCTCGAAATGTGATGTACCAACACTTATCACCGTTTTGCGAGCACTATTTGGCACTTTATTTAGCATGAGTCGGAAGGACAGGCAACTGACAGTTCCACACACAACTGCAGGGTCAGTGCTGAGAAGACAGACGATGGACAGACGAGAATCCTTCATCCCATGTGTGTGTCAACATTTCGGACGGTCAGAATTAAAACATTAGATTTATCGTCTATTAAGCATCATCATTTTATAATCTTATAGCTGCTAAAGGACTTAAGGCTTTCCATCCATCCATTTTCTACCGCTTGTCCCTTACAGGGTTGCGGGGGGTGCTCGAGCCTATCTCAGCTGCATTTGGGCGGAAGGCGGAGTACACCCTGGACAATTCGCCAACTCATTGCAGGGCCAACACAGATAGACAGACAACCAATTACATTCACACACTAGGGCCGATTTAATGTTGCCCATCAACCTATCCCCAGGTGCATGTCTTTAAAGGTGGGAGGAAGCCGGAGTACCCGGAGGGAACCCACTCAGTCACGGGGAGAACATGCAAACTGACTCAAAGCCTTATTAGAACAAATTCAATTGACCCAGTTTAACCCAATTGTTTTTGTGTTCTTTAGTATTTTTAATGACATTAATTTTTTGCACATATAAAATATATTATTAAAATATTTCTTATATGAAAACAGTTCTTTAAATATGCATTTTTTTCATCTTGAGAGCAGTAAGTGCAGCCTCTCTCCAATGAGTGCACCTTCACCTGATGGTGTCAATGCAGATGCACTGCAGGATGGCTTCGAAAATGCCCATAAAATGTAATACATGTCTCCAGCATGTTTGAAAACGTAGCAAAACGCCGCAATAAGGACCATGATAAAATGAATATGCAGTAAATGAGAGTGCCTTCATGGTGATGCCCCGTATAGCAGTGGTCCCCAACCACCGGGCCGCGGCCTTACTGGGCAGCACAAGAAATGAAAAAAAAAAATAAAAAAAATATTTTTTAAATGTTTTTATTTTTATTAAATCAACATAAAAAACACAATATATACATTATATATCAATATAGATCAATACAGTCTGCAGGGACACAGTCCGTAAGCACACACATGATTGTATTTCTTTATGACAAAAAAAATAGATAAATAAATACCATACCCCCTCAAGTATGGTAGCTGTAGCTTCATGGTCTAGGACTGCAGGATTTCTGCAAGCCCTGGGGAGCGGTAGGGAAGAAAGCATAAATTCCAGCATGCACTGTGACATGGTGAGGCAGACTATGATCCAGTCGCTTGGGAAATATGGCTGCATAGCTTCTTTCCAACAAGCCCCAAACACCTCAAGATGGCAAGTGCCTTGCTAAGGAAGCCATGGTGATGGAGTAGCCAAGTGTGTCGTCAGACCTGAACCCGACTGAGCATATGTGAGGCATTCTCAAGCTGAAGGTAAAATATTGTAAGATGTTAAAGATCTACCAGCTCTATATCAGTTTCGCCTCCATCTAATTGATTGTGGCGGCCTGCTACAGCAAAAAAAAAAAGCCGCCACACCTTAAAGCAATATATAGAATTGTAGCATCCAGAAGAAGCCACACAAAGTTTGACGCTCTTTTTAACTTGTATTGCCAATCTTGTTCTAACAACAGGCCCAGTTCCAAAATATATTCCCTCCTGTGCACACATGTCCGTCTCTATGCTTCACTCCTTTTCACAACACTTCTTTATTCTCGGCCAACCTCTTTCAGTATATTCACGATCATGGGAACTCTGAACATCAATAACATATGAATATAAACATTAACACCAGCAGGTTGTTACAGTATAAATGGATTTACCGTATACATCCTATTATTTGCGCACTATTGACTAACCATGCACAAAAAATTAGGCCGCCGAAAAAAAGACTTTGATCAGTGAAACAGCAATGTGGAAACAGGATGTTGTGATGACATAAGCAATACACACGGGATTGTTTGGAGCAGAGGCATCATTTCTTTTTTTTTTTCCAAATATTTTTATTGAATTTTGCAGACAGTACAGTATGATGGATCATGGTAACAGCAAGTTGAGGTATCTGCACATTTTACAATATGTAACATAGTAAACCCCACCCCTTACAATACCCACCCACTTTAATTCCAAGGTAATTGTCACCTAGTGCCCACAACAAATATAGACACACATGAATATATGCAAACTTAGATTCAATCTAACAAATATATTAAAGATAAACAAAAGATAAATAAGGTAAATAAATAAATAAATACTACATAAGATGTGCAAAAAAATATAACGTAAAAGTAAATAAACACAAGGAATGAGGGTCGGGGGGGGCTTCAGCGGTCAGCTCTGTCTAAGTTGTGTTACTCGAATCGCTTGGGGTGATGTCAAGCTTGTTCCTAATAAGGTCTAGGAGGGGGCCCCAAGTTTTATGGAAAGATGACACAGATCCTTTCTGGGAGAACCGAAGCTTCTCTAACTGGAGACACCGCAAGACATCTTGTATCCAACTGTTATGGCTCGGCGGAGACGCAAGCTTCCATTTAAAAAGAATTGTACGCCTAGCCAGCAGAGTCGTTAACGCAATGACATGACGAGCGGTTGCAGGTAAACCGTCCACCTGGGGAACGCCAAAAAGGGCAGTCAGTGGGCTGGGTGTTATTGTCCTATCGAGGGCCTGCCCAACAGTGTCAAAAATAGCCGACCAAAAACTTGAGAGTTTTGGGCACGTCCAAAACATATGCAAATGGTCAGCTGGGGATTGTCTACAGCGGTTACAAGTGTCGCTATGGTTGGGGTATATTTTAGCCAGTCTAGCATTGGTGAAATGTGCTTTATGTAATACCTTACATTGTATTAGGCCATGCCTAGCGCATATGGACGATGAATGTACCAGCCTCATAGCCTCTCTCCACCTCCCCGTCAGGTATAGGTGCTCCAAGGTCATGTTCCCATGATTCTCTGACAGGTGAAGTATTAAGTGGATTCAGAAGGCCGATTTCATTATATATGACAGATATCAAACGTCGTTGGTCAGAGTCAAAGGAGAGAAACTGATCGATTTCTGCTTCTGGGGGGCGGTTGGGAAAATGAGGAAATTGTTTTTTAATAAAATGCCTTGTTTGGAGGTATCGAAAGAAATGAGTATTAGGCAGATTGTATCTTGTTGACAGAGAAGCGAAGGAAGAGAACACTCCATCGTGGTACAGGTCATTGAGAGTTTTAAGTCCGTTAGTCGACCAAGTGCGAAACGCAGAATCAGAGCAGGCAGGGAGAAAGGCGGGATTGTTCAAAATCGGGGCACCGCTGGAAGCCTTGTGCAAGCCGTGATGTTTCCTAAATTGAGTCCAAATTTTAATGGTATTTTTAACAACTGGGTTTAGGGAGGTCCCCAATGAACATAATGGTAGCTGTGAGCAAATCACCGCGTGCAGGGAACCATTAGACGATGCCACCTCCATGTGAGCCCAAGGTGGACAGGCAGCTGGGGAGTCGCAATGGACCCAGTACAGAAGTTTATTAATATTGCAGGCCCAGAAATAATTTCTAAAGTTTGGAAGTGCTAGACCACCCTCCGCCTTAGGGAGCTGTAGAGTGGCTTTCCCAAGGCGAGCTGGCCTGTTTTGCCAAATGAAAGCCAGAAGTTGTTGATCAAGGCCAACAAAAAATGATTTGTTGAGACATATAGGGATGTGCTGAAAGAGATATAAAAATTTCGGAAGTAAAATCATTTTTATGAGGTTAATGCGGCCAACTAGGGATAGGGGGAGGGCAGCCCACCTGGACAAGTCCGATTTACATTTGTCCAACAGTGTCTGAAAGTTTTTACGGAACAGCTCTGTGGGAGAATTCGAGACGAACACACCCAGATATTTAAATCCTTCCTCCGAGATCTTAAAGGGGAGTTGTGAGCGCGGGAGTGACCTTGCCAGATTATTCACAAAAAATAGTTCGCTTTTCTGAATATTCAGTTTGTACCCTGACAAACGACCGAACTGATCCAGAATCGATAGTATATGGGGAAGCGAGGATGAGGGGTCTGAAACGAACAACAGAAGATTGTCGGCATGTAGGGAGAGCTTATGAACCCGACCGAAACGAGTGATACCCTTAAATTCCTCCCAATTCTTAAGCCAAATAGCAAGCGGTTCAATGGCTATATTAAACAGCAAGGGTGAAAGTGGACATCCCTGCCGGGTCCCACGCTGGAGAGGGAAGTACGCTGAACGGATGCCGTTAGTATGTACGGAGGCAAGTGGAGTCTTGTACAGGACTCTAACCCAAGAAATAAATTTAGAATCAAAACCAAATTTCTCCATAATAAAAAATAAGTAGCCCCACTCCACCCTATCGAACGCCTTCTCGGCATCCAGCGCCACCACAACCTCCGGGGTATCAGATGGTGGAGAGAGAACTATATTCAACAATCTTCTGGTATTGAAGAATGGATGCCTCCCCAGCGTGAAACCTGTCTGATCAGCCGAAATTATTGAGGGCATCACGGCTTGAAGACGTATAGAGAGAACTTTCGCCAGAATCTTGCAGTCCACGTTCAAAAGTGAGATCGGTCTGTGGCTACCACAAGAGGTAGCATCCCTGTCTTTCTTAAGAAGTAGTGAAATGGAAGCCTCTGACAAGGTCCTTGGTAAGTGGCCGGCGTTGAAGGAATCATTAAACATTCTTGCTAAAATGGGGGATAACAATAATGAGTAAGCCTTGTAAAATTCAACTGTGAAGCCATCAGCATTTTGCATAGATCGGATTGCCTCCTGTATCTCTGATGAGGAGATAGGTCTACCCAGCTCCTTGGCAATGTTTATATCAATGCAAGGATATGTTAATGAATCGAGGGGGTTGGGGCAAATCGCGGACACAGGAGAGCATTCAGAAGTGTATAATTTAGTGTAAAATTCGGAAAAACACCTATTAATATCCACTGGATCGGAAGTATAACTACCATCGGGTAGTTTAATTTTGGGAATCGACCGCGATGCGCAAGCAGCCCTGGCCCGAAAAACGAATGGTGAACGTGCGAGAAAAATGAAAATGCCTTCCCATGTGGGTTCCTGAATCTCCAGGGATCCGAAAGTCCCACTTGGTTTGCATAAGTTGACACAGCCTCTGCTGCTTTGGATAGTGTATTTCGGGTATGGGAGGATCGATCAAGAATCGCATCCTGGACTAAGTTAAAATCCCCGCCTACGATTATGCGGTGGCTGTCAACGTTGGGGATCCTAGCAAAAAGTCTTGTGAAAAAAGTGTCGTCATCCCAGTTAGGTGCATACACAGAGACTAAAATTACCGGTGTATTCTGTAACGTGCCCGAAACCACAACATAGCGACCCTCTTTATCTTCTATAACGTCTGCTGGCTCAAACATAACACGCTTATGGATAATTATGGCCGAACCCCTAGCCCTAGCAGAAAATTTGGAATGGAATAAATGGCTCATCCAAGACCTCTTAATACGGAGATTTTCTGATGTCTTCAGGTGTGTTTCTTGCAGAAATATAATGTCCCCTTTAAGATGCTGCAGCCGAGTTAAGACCTTACCAATTTTGACAGCGTTGTTCATGCCTTTGGTGTTCCAAGAGATGATACGCACTCCGCCACTCGTCATCCTACCAGCATCCGCCATCCACTAGACCCCAACAGTAAATCTGTCTGACACGCCTTAGACCCCACGGGGAGGGACGGGAGGGAGAGAGGGAAGGTATAGCAGCAAAAAATAAAAATAACAAAGTGGTACAAAACACCCAGGTAAGAAAAAAAGAAAGAATAATAAAAAATAAAACTAAATAAAAACTAGTAATGACAAAAAGACACATTTCAACAAACCCCAACAAATTAGAATACAATTACCCTTATTACCCACCCTAAATAAGAACCTTATCTGAGCTCTCTCGCTCTTACTTAGACTAACTTGACTAATGCTAACTTCCGGAGTCTCCTCCCTTACAGTAACAGTAATGAACTCCATAGAGCGAAATAAGAATTTAAAGTGAGCCTACATTCGCGAGACGTATCCCAACCTGAGTGTATCGTAATATAGGAAATATTAAGTTGAAATAAACAAACAAGGCACATAAACAGCGTTGGCTCAACACCAAAATGTACAGTGCACCAATAGCTTTAGTGATGTATTTTGGACCAAGGAGTGCCTCATAACGTACATACGAATGACTAGATCAAATAAAAATTTAAAAAAAGGATGCATAATCAAAATGTGTTACTTCATGACCATCCATGTTGGAAAATTATGTGTTAGCCAGTGTGTAAATTGCAACACTCAAACATTGCTTCCTATTATGAGCACACATCTAAAGTGGTGGTTAGTGCTTAGAACAGCAAAACAAACGAAGGCCCACAGTGTCCACAATGAATGCAAAGTTGTCATAAATCAGGCCTCTAGAAAAGTTGAACTTGCAGTTTTTATTCCAGGGGCTGCACAGTCGAGGTGCAAATTGTTGTCAAGTCCAGCCGTTTTGTAGGGGTAAATAGTCATCCAAACCCATCAGGTATCTTGCGTGCGGATTGATGTCAAGAAGTCCTTGGCCTCTATAACCGATCCGAATCTCTTCTTACCACCATCCTTCGTTACTATGACAAGCCTGGCCGGGAACAATAATGCTGGTCGTAGGCCCATTTGGTAGAGCTCCGACATCACATCGCGGTATTTTTGGCGTTGTTCCACCACTTCAGGCGCGTAGTCCTCGTAGATGGCGACGGGGTACCCTCGGTATTGTAGCTTGCCTCTCCTGGCCCTGGCCTCGCGGATAATTGTCTCCTTCACCTGGTACTTGTGTAGCCGTATCAGAACGGGCCTCGGTCTCTGGTCTGGCTTCGGCTTGCTAGAGAGTGTCCGATGGGCCCGGTCGCACTCCGGCGGTGATTCAAAGAAATCCTCGTCAAAAATCTCCTTCAGTAGCTCCGCAAAAAAGGTAGTTGGACGTGGCCCTTCCACGGACTCTGGTATGCCGACCACTCGGATGTTATTTCGCCGACTCCGGGATTCGAGGTCGCTAACTTTAGCCCGCAGCTTAGCTTCGATCTCCGTTAGCTTAGAACATGTTGCTTCCAATGCTAGCAGGCGTTCGTCTTGCAAAGTAGCATTTTCCTCGAGTGCAGTAATTTTCTGAGAATGTTCAGAGACCTTGGTGTGTACCTTATCAATCTTTGTCTCGAGTGTAGAAATTGCTGTCCTGAAGTCCGCTGAGAGGGCCTGGCGGTGCTCTTCCAGAAGACTAGCTATAGCCGACATGTTGACTTCGCCGGCACCCCCGTCGGAGGAGCTAGGTCCGGCACTTGTATCTCTGGCGCTGCGCTTCGTCGAGTGAGTTGGCATTTCTTGCCGGTTGCAACTCCGGAGTGATATAATCACCCACTCGCCGACTCGCTGGCGTAGTTTGTGGAGTTTTAAAAGAGTGGCAATGTAAAAAGTTGCGGGAGGGAGACTCAACACGTGTCTACTCCATCTTGCCCAAACCGGAAGTCCCCAGAGGCATAATTTCTGCGATGTGGATGTACTTTTGTATATCCGAGATGTACCCGCGGACAGTGATCTACAAAATGCGCAATGTGCAAGGAGGAATGGAAGAGGATCCTAGTAACAGCCTGTGCAGCTTTAGTAAATTCCATGCTCAAGATAATTAAGGCAGTCCTTCATAACACTGGTTCTAAAAAGCATATCAACACTTAGGATGCCGTTGTTCACTTCATATGTTACCAGTAAGCTGCCAGCTTTTTCGACACTAGTGGCAGTGTATTACCGTATTTTCCGGACCTTCGGGCGCACCGGATTATAAGGCGCACTGCCGATGAATGGTCTATTTTTAAAAATCATTTTTCATATATTAGGCGCACCGGATTATCGGGCGCATTAAAGGAGTCATATTATTATAATTTTTTTCTAAATTGAAAACACTTCCTTGTGGTCTACATAACATGTAATGGTGGTTCTTTGGTCAAAATGTTGCATAGATTATGTTTTACAGATCATCTTCAAGCCGCTTTCTGACAGTCGCTTCAGGATGCGCCATTTTGTGGGCGGTCTTATTTACTTGGCTCACCTTCGACAGTGTCTTTTCTCGGCCATCTTTGTTGTAGGGGTGTAGCGTGCAAGGACGGGAGTGGAAGAAGTGTCAAAAGATGGAGCTAACTGTTTTAATGGCATTCAGGCTTGACTTAAATCAATAACGGAGCAGCATCTCCTCATCCGTGGCTCACTAGTGCAATAACAACGCTGGAAATGTGTCCCGTGAAAAACCGTCTGACCGGAACTCTAATAACTAAAGTTCCTTGGATGAATAATGTAAACTCACTACGCAGGTATGTTTTAGCGCTTTCATGGCGAGTTGACTGACCGATATACGTAAGAACTTTACACTACTCTTTATAAGAAATGGCAACAGTGGAGGATGAATGTCCCATAACAAAAAGATAGAGAAAAAGAAGAAGATAAACGACTACGGCGTCGGCGCGGACGTGAGCAATTTTTCAGGATTTACGCAGATCCCAAATAACAGATCAGCAGGTAACAGAAGGTAAGAAAAGTTGCTTTTGCATAATATTGCGAAACAAAACGGCAGATAAGGTCTTACCTTATAGACACACAATAATAATACTTGTATGTTTAATGCGCCGACAATTCTTCAAGCGATGCGGCTTCATAGCTTACCAAAGTCGTACTAAAACAGCGCCGTGTGTAATGTTCTATATTTTGAATGGAACATTTAAAATGTTGGTGTTGTTTACTTGAGACCCATCATAGTACAGTCTACACGTATCTCTTATGTTTGACTGCCATATACTGGTCACACTAATCATTACACCATGTACCAAATAAAATAGCATTGAGGTGGATGTCTCTCTAGGTTGTCCTCAGACGAACTGTTGCTTCCAGTCATCCCGATTCTCCATACATTTGGCCAGTTCCTTGGTACTCTGAGCTCCTGCATCCTTCTTGCGTATACCCACGTATGTTTGTGTGGGCGTCCTCTTGACCGATGCCCATGTGTTGGTTCCCACAGCACCAATTTGCTGGCTGGCAGCTCCTGATGCCTTTGGCAATGTTCTGCTAGTCTCATTCTCCTTACAGCAATCTTCTCGCTCGCTCACCCTTGGTATTCCCTTGTAGAGGATTCTGTTGGTTACTTGCGCACTCTTGTTGATGTTAAGCACTGCACGCAGCATCCTGGTGTAGCATCCATCCAGAGACTTCTCCAGGATTGGCTTCAGGGTCCAGCATTCGCTGCCATAGAGGAGAACGGACTCAACTGTCACATAGAAGAAGCTGAGTTTGATTTGGCGGGGGAAGTTGGAGTTCCATACACTGGTCATGCCGTTCAGCGCCCTCCATGCAAGTGCCTTCCTCACTTTTAGATCTTGCTCAGTTGAGTTGACCCATGCGCCCAGGTATTTGAAGTCCTCAACTTCTTTCAGCACAGTGCCTCTTGCTGTTATCAGAGGTTGATGTTCTGGTGGAACGTTGTAGGTCATGACCTCAGTTTTCTTGGCATTTAACCTAAGGCCAACCTTGGCGCACTCTAGCTCTACCCCGTGTAGTAGTTCTTGTGCTTGTTCCACGTTGTTGGAGAGCAGACTGATGTCATCCGCATAGTCAAGGTCTGTCAGGACCACTGCCGGTTGTCGACTCAACTTCCTTGGTGTCAGCGTGAAGCCAAGTTCTTGCTCTCGCCCATTTATTGCCTTCCTGAGCGCATGATCAAGGACTATGATGAAGAGGAAGGGGGCTAGTGTATCCCCTTGTATAACTCCAGCCAGGATGTCAGACTCCTCGCTGTTGCCATCTGGGGTCACCACCCTGGCCCTTGTTCCTGCGTACATGGACTCTATTGCTCGGAGTAGGTTCGGAGGAATACTGTATGCCTTCAGGATCTTCACCATTGTGCCTCGGTGTATCGAGTCAAATGCCTTTTTGAAGTCTATGAAGCATAGGACTGCAGCCAGGTTGTCCTTCCTCACCTCCTCAATCAATCTTCTAAGTGCCAAGATCTGGGCTGTAGTTGTTCGTGTTTCTCGGGAAAAAAAGAAAAAAAAGAATTGTCGGGTATGCTCAACCAAAATTATTCCTTACATTAGGCGCACCGGGTTATAAGGCGCACTGCCGAGTTTTGAGAAAAAAAAAGGATTTTAAGTGCGCCTTATAGTCCGGAAAATACGGAAAGTTAATTTTAGAGCATAGTAAATCTCTAATGCCATATAATATGTACGAGTCAGTTGTAGGTTGTATGCACGTTTCATTTCTATAGTATTGTCTGTTGAGAAGATGCAATGGGAGGGATCTATTGCATACGTTGCACTGGGTTGTGAAAAACAGCAAGGTATGTGTCAAAATTATTTTAAATAAAGGGACAAGCGGTAGAAAATGGATGGATGGAACTACTGTAGAACCAAAGAGGGTTGAAGACCCATCTATGTATGTCTATCAACTCATCTGCGTCTTGGTCTTCCTCTTTTCCTTTTCCCTTCTATTTTCCCCTGTAGGAGTTGACTTTGATACACATTATGTCTGATTGTGTGGCCAAAAAACATGTTTTGCCTTTCCATAATGTTGATTAATAGCGTTGTATGTTGGTTTGCCATTGTTAGTACTACTTCATTTCTTTTTTCCACTGTCGTTGGCTTTGACAGTAGGATTGCTAGTTTGCATCAAAACAGTTGTTTTTCTCACTACGATAGGGCGAAACTATCCTTGCCCAGGCACACCCTCCTGGTTTTGGAGAATAAACATTTGAGATTTTGGCACCAGCCGCAAGACTAGATCTGACCAATTTAAGTCTATGAGCACAAACTGATGAAGCTGACTGGGATGAGCGACGGAACGTCTTCCAAGACAAACCAAACAGTCCAGTTGCAATCGATTGAATGCCCTGAGTATTACAGTATGAATGAGAATGAGAACATTCATAGACATGTTCACTGATGAGTATTTGGCAAGCGCCGTTTTGTCCTACTAATTTCAGCAAAACTTGAACTCCGATGCTACCACAGAAGGACGGATTCAATGCCACTCCTTCTGTCTGATTTTGTCCACCAGACTTTTTATGCTGTGCGTGAAGGCACAAAGGTGAGCTTTGTTGATGTTATTGACTTATGTGGAGTGCTAATCAGGCATATTTGGTCAGTACATGACTGCAAGTTAAACGAGACGAACATACTATTTAGGCTTGCTGCACGGCTCAAATTTAATGCCATAAAAAATTGACCAACATCGATGGCAACAACATGCCGTGATCGCCCTTGACTTTTTACTTGTTAATGGACGGGGGATGCGACAATAAACGGTATAATGATAATTCGCAAAAAAATTCCCAAAGGTTAATAATACCTTCTAATTTTTTAATTACCGAAAACCCGTCATTTTTTAATACATTTTAGGCAACACGATGTCAGGCGCATGCGCACTAGCGTCGTTTGGCTTTATTATTCATGGCGGACTAACGACACGGACTTCGCTCCGAAGATTTCCCCTCGGAGTAAACGGAGCCAAACGCTTGGTTTAACGTCATTTTCCCTCGCTTCCCGGCAGAGAGGTGTGGACAATATTGGAGACAGACGCACTTGTCCCCACACTAAAAGTATACAGCTAAGGAGAAAAACAATTTTATGTTGCTTTTTTTTTCTCAATACAGCGTCGATCAGCTGCTGTGACTGAGAGTTAATGAGGTGAGGAAACATTCAGCAGGCGATGTGTCGTGAGCGTTGTCATAACTTGTTTATAAATTCTATAGTTTGTTTACTGGGATGCTCACTCGTCCTTTATTTAACTGCAAACTGTAATAGTGTTCAAATAACATTAGTACTAGCTAAAATGTCTTGTCATCTCATCGAATTATACTCAGTCTGTGAAGAGTGTGTGTTCTATGTGAGAAGTGTCACTCTTCATTTTTGTTGGCCAAACTGTTGCACTGAACCACAAGGAGGCATTGTTGGAGAAGAACAAAGCTTGTTTATTAGACTTCATCTTCATTAGACAAACTGCTTTGAGTTTTATATTGACATCAAAAAGTTGTGGTTGTGTTTTGTTTATGTCACAAAGGTATTACTTTATATATGTATTTATTTATTGACACAATATAAACAGTACAAGGTAACATTGTTAAAATACATAGAGACAAGAAATGAGTAATAAGAAATAAGTACCGTATTTTCCGCACTATTAGCCGCACCTAAAAACCACAAATTTACTCAAAAGCTGACAGTGCGGCTTATAACCCGGTGCGCTTTATATATGGATTAATATTAAGATTCATTTTCATAAAGTTTAGGTCTCGCAACTACGGTAAACAGCCGCCATCTTTTTTCCTCGTAGAAGAGGAAGTGCTTCTTCTTCTACGGCAAGCAACCGCCAAGGTAAGCACCCGCCCCCATAGAAGAGGAAGCGCTTCTTCTTCTACTGTAAGCAACCACCCGCCCCCGTAGAAGAAGAAGAAGAAGCGCGCGGATATTACGTTTCATTTCCTTTGTGTGTTTACATCTGTAAAGACCACAAAATGGCTCCTACTAAGCGACAGGTTTCCGGTTCATGAAAAGACGCAATCTCTCCATCCGCACACGGACTACTATTTCACAGCAACTGCCTAAAGACTTTCAAGAAAAGCTGGCTACTTTCCGTGCATATTGTAAAAACAAGATAGCTGAAAAAAAGATCCGGCCAGAGAACATTATCAACATGGACGAGGTTCCACTGACTTTTGATATTCCTGTGAACCGCACTGTGGATACAACGGGAGCACGTACGGTGAATATTCACACCACAGGGAATGAGAAGTCATCCTTCAGTGTGGTTCTAGCTTGCCATGCTAATGGCCAGAAACTTCCACCCATGGTGATATTCAAAAGGAAGACCTTGCCAAAAGAGACCTTTCCAGCCGGCGTCATCATAAAAGCTAACTCGAAGGGATGGATGGATGAAGAAAAGATGAGCGAGTGGTTAAGGGAAGTTTACGCGAAGAGGCCGGGTGGCTTTTTTCACGCAGCTCCGTCCATGTTGATATACGACTCCATGCGCGCCCACATCACGCTGGTTTTTAATATATTATTAAAGTTTGACTGACCTATCTGACTGTTTTTTGACATTCCCTTTAGCGCAGTTAGATGCGGCTTATAACACGGGGCGGCTTATAGGTGGACAAAGTTTTGAAATATGCCGTTCATTGAAGGCGCGGCTTATAACCCAGGGCGGCTTATGGTGTGGAAAATACGGTACAGGTGAGAAAATAAACCCAAAAATGGCTTATGCAAGGTTCTCACCTAAAGCAGTAAATTAACAAACAAAATTAAACATAGTATATAAAAAAACAAGACAACAACAAGTAGTCTACCTTGTGTGGATTGTGTGCGTGTGTGTGCGCGTGCGTGCTGGCCCTTAAAGGGGAACATTATCACCAGACCTATGTAAGCGTCAATATATACCTTGATGTTGCAGAAAAAAGACCATATATTTCTTTAACCGATTTCCGAACTCTAAATGGGTGAATTTTGGCGAATTAAACGCCTTTCTAATATTCGCTCTCGGAGCGATGACGTCACAACGTGACGTCGCATCGGAAAGCAATCCGCCATTTTCTCAAACACCGAGTCAAATCAGCTCTGTTATTTTCCGTTTTTTCGACTGTTTTCCGTACCTTGGAGACATCATGCCTCGTCGGTGTGTTGTCGGAGGGTGTAACAACACGAACAGGGACGGATTCAAGTTGCACCAGTGGCCCAAAGATGCGAAAGTGGCAAGAAATTGGACGTTTGTTCCGCACACTTTACCGACGAAAGCTCTGCTACGACAGAGATGGCAAGAATGGGTGGATATCCTGCGACACTCAAAGCAGATGCATTTCCAACGATAAAGTCAAAGAAATCTGCCGCCAGACCCCCATTGAATCTGCCGGAGTGTGTGAGCAATTCAGGGACAAAAGACCTCGGTAGCACGGCAAGCAATGGCGGCAGTTTGTTCCCGCAGACGAGCGAGCTAAACCCCCCTGGATGTCTTGGCTCACACCGTCCCGAAGATGATCAAGAGAAGAATATCGACCCTAGCTTCCCTGGCCTGCTGACATGAGGGTATGTCTACAGAATATATTAATTGATGAAAATTGGGCTGTCTGCACCTCAAAGTGCATGTTGTTGCCAAATGTATTTCATATGCTGTAAACCTAGTTCATAGTTGTTAGTTTTCTTTAATGCCAAACAAACACATAGTAATCGTTGGTTAGAAGGCGATCGCCGAATTCGTCCTCGCTTTCTCCCGTGTCGCTGGCTGTCGTGTCGTTTTCGTCGGTTTCGCTTGCATACAGTTCAAACCGATATGGCTCGATAGCTTCAGTTTCTTCTTCAATTTCGTTTTCGCTACCTGCCTCCACACTACAACCATCCGTTTCAATACATTCATAATCTGTTGAATCGCTTCAGCCGCTGAAATCCGAGTCTGAATCCGAACTAATGTCGCTATAGCTTGCTGTTCTTTCCGCCATGTTTGTTTGTGTTGGCTTCACTATGTGACGTCACAGGAAAATGGACGAGTGGTTAAAATCAGGCACTTTGAAGCTTTTTTTTAGGGATATTGCGTGATGGGTAAAATTTTGAAAAAAACTTCGAAAAATATAATAAGCCACCGGGAACTGATTTTTAATGGTTTTAACAATTCTGAAATTGTGATAATGTTCCCCTTTAATCTATGTTTAAAATTAGTGAAGATGAGGAGTTTGCAATAAATAAGCGAGTATTCCAGAGTAAAAAACCTCTGTGTTTAATGGAAAACTGGCTAAGAGTGATACAGCCAAAGATAGGATGGAGATTATCCGATTGTCTGGTATTATGATCATGAACTTGTGAAATGGTCTTAAAATAATCTTTGAAAGGTGTAGGAAGCGTATTAGGGAAGTGAGTACATTTGTAGATAAAAGAAGAGGACTGAACTGTGTTAGTATCATAATTAGATAGTACATTTAGTTTCCCAAACAGAGGAGCAGATGGAGCCAAATAGTTAGAGAAGGTAGCTATTCTTACAAATGTATTTTGCATAATGAGTAATTTGTGTAAATTTGATGGATATGTACTAGCGCAGACATTATTGCAATAGATATGATATGGATGAATTAAACTGTGATAAAGAGTTAATTACTTGTGTTTTTTTCAATGTCACAAATGTATTACTTTAAACACCATTCATGTGACACAGCATTTAGTCAATGTGTTATTGTGTGTAGTTAATTCCTATACGACATATTTCTGCTCAAACTCTTAATGGATCTGTCCCGATACAGCATCTACATGTACATAATTACTATTT
This sequence comes from Nerophis lumbriciformis, assembly GCF_033978685.3. Classification (NCBI taxonomy): domain Eukaryota; kingdom Metazoa; phylum Chordata; class Actinopteri; order Syngnathiformes; family Syngnathidae; genus Nerophis; species Nerophis lumbriciformis. The sequence continues at coordinate 24,492,902 of NC_084553.2, forward strand.
AGTACTTAATAGATCTGTCCCGATACAGCATCTACATGTCCATATAAATGTACATAACTTAAAAAATAAATAAATAATTTAAAGGCCTACTGAAATGCGATTTTCTTATTTAAACGGGGATAGCAGGTCCATTCTATTTGTCATACTTGATCATTTCGCGATATTGCCATATTTTTGCTGAAAGGATTTAGTAGAGAACATCGACGATAAAGTTCGCAACTTTTGGTCGCTGATAAAAAAAGCCTTGCCTGTACCGGAAGTAGCAGACGAGTAGCGTGACGTCACAGGTTGTGGAGCTCCTCACACCTGCACATTGTTTACATTCATGGCCACCAGCAGCGTGAGCGATTCGGACTGAGAAAGTGACGATTTCTCCATTAATTTGAGCGAGGATGAAAGATTCGTGGATGAGGAAAGTGAGAGTGACGGACTAGAGGGCAGTGGGAGCGATTCAGATAGGGAAGATGCTGTGAGAGGCGGGTGGGACCTGATATCCAGCTGGGAATGACTAAAACAGTAAATAAACACAAGACATATATATACTCTATTAGCCACAACACAACCAGGCTTATATTTAATATGCCACAAATTAATCCCGCATAACAAAAACCTCTGAAATCAATCAATCAATTACCCTTCCCATCCATATAACCCGCCAATACAACTCAAACACCTGCACAACACACTCAATCCCACAGCCCAAAGTACCGTTCACCTACCCAAAGTTCATACAGCACATATATTTCCCCAAAGTCCCCAAAGTCACGTACGTGACATGCACATAGCAGCACGCACGTACGGGCAAGCGATCAAATGTTTGGAAGCCACAGATGCATACTTACTCACTAGAGATGCGCGGATAGGCAATTATTTCATCCGCAACCGCATCACAAAAGTCGTCAACCATCCGCCATCCATCCGAACCAACATTTTATCAAAACCACACCCGCCCGCACCCGCCCGTTGTTGTATATCTAATATAGACGGTGCAAGGCATTAGTGAGGTTATAAAGCTTTTGCCTGTTAAAGAAAGGAGACTGATCCAATGCAGCAGAGACATTCAATGCGTGCCACGCATCTCTTGGCCACGCATTCGTGGCTAAGAGATATTAATGCGTGATAATATTATTTATCATTATTATAATATTATTGTCATTTCCATTAAGAAAGTGTTGACTATTGTTGCCAATGCCCTCAGATCAGGAGTGCGTTCCTCACACTTTGTGTGCGCTGTTGCAGCAAGCAGAACGAGGCTTTTAAGAAGTTAAAAAAATGTTTTAGAAAGACTAGGCCTATATTTTCGTTAGGTAAAAAAAAATTTCTGAATTTATTTCAATGAATATTAACTTGTTAACGTTATAATGCTCAAATAGGGACGAGGGCGGGGTGCACAGTGAAGCAGTGAACAATTTTGCGACAAAGATGAACCTTTATTGATTGATCTGCAGCCATGACAAAATATCAGACAATCTCCATTGTCAACGACAGGCAGGAAAATAAAGATACACATAGCCTATGTTGTAGGCATAGGCTCATACCTTTTTAAGTTTAAATAAAAAAATAAATTAAAAATGTGCCTCATAAGCCTTAGGCTGTCAATCACGCGCACAAACTTAAATTATATAATAACATATGTATGTCATCCCTATTTAAACAAAAATAAATAAAATAAATAATAATAATAAATTACCTGCAACTTATTGGCCAAGGCAAATAGCTGAAGGGGGGAAATCAAACTTGAATTATAATGAAAATAGACGGTCGCGACAAACAAAACAGGCTAAATAGCCTTACATTGTCGCCAATCGGAGATGCGCTTCACTTGAAAGCGAGGCCAAATAATTAACACACAGTAGTATATCTCGAATAGAAAAAAACGCAATGAACAACGCAATTGCCTTAATTCCTTTGCATTGTAGTGCGCCCAAACAACACGTAACCATCAAAATTATTCAGCTGACCGAACTCAATATAGGTTAGACATGGGCTTATTTGGTATAGCCTAAATAACGTAGACTAATTCGTTTAACATATCCAACCGTATGTCTACTTACTTTTTTTTTTGTTAGCACTATGCAGGAATAAAATGGCATCTACAGTGCCAGGATTCATGCGAGAGCGCCTGGCCTCTAAAATGCGCCCTGCTGCGCTGAAGGAGCGCTCACTTGCAGCACTTGTTGCTAGGACGCATAGGATTCTCTTGGAAAGTAGATTTTCCTCTGCTGATCCGTCGAGATGGAAGTTTGTAGAGGAATAATCCTCTACTTCATCAACAAGCACAGGTGTATCCTCCTCCCATTCTGTGAAGTCAATCCTTTTCTTTTTTGGTGATGCACCATCAGCTCCACCTAAAGGACCGATAAAATCTATACGTTTTTCGTATGTGGGTAACAACATTTAACTATGTATATATATTTCCGAATTGGTTCAACCGCCCAAATCTATTTACAATTTATTTTTTTCGTCATGTCACCCGCCCGACCCGCGGATTATCCGCGGATTATCCGCGGACTCCGCGGTTGTGTCCGCAAACCGCGCATCTCTAGTACTCACGGTACCGTGTCTGCGTATCCAACTCAAAGGCCTCCTGGTAAGAGTCTCTGTTATCCCAGTTCTCCACAGGCCAATGGTAAAGCTGGACTGTCATCTTTCGGGAATGTAAACAATGACACACCGCAGCGTTTGTGTTGCTGCAGCCGCCCGCAACACACCGCTTCCCACCTACAGCTTTCTTCTTTGCTGTCTCCATTGTTCATTGAACAAATTGCAAAAGATTCACCAACACAGATGTCCAGAATACTGTGGAATTTTGCGATGAAAACAGACGACTTAATAGCTGGCCACCATGCTGTCCCAAAATGTCCTCTACAATCCGTGACGTCACGCGCAGACGTCATCATACCGAGACGTTTTCAGCAGGATATTTCGCGCAAAATTTAAAATTGCACTTTAGTAAGCTAACACGGCCGTATTGGCATGTGTTGCAATGTTAAGATTTCATCATTGATATATAAACTATCAGACTGCGTGGTCGGTAGTAGTGGGTTTCAGTAGGCCTTTGGCTGTATGTACATATTGCATCAACATGCATCATTTGTAGGTATATTTGAGCTCATTTAATTTCCTTTACTTATGTCGTCTGTGTATTTAATCTAGATTTGCTTGTCTCATGACACATTATCTGTATTAGTGTTGTCCTGATACCAAAATTATTTCGATACTTTTCGGTACTTTTCTAAATAAAGGGGACCACAATTTTTTTTAATTATTTGGCTTTATTTTAACAAAAAATCTTAGAGTACATTAAACAAATGTTTATTATTGCAAGTTTGTCCTTAAATAAAATAATGAACATACAAGACAACTTGTTTTTTAGTAGTAAGTAAACAAACAAAGACTCCTAATGAGTCTGCTGACCAATGTTCCCTCTAATTTTTCATGTGTCTGATCAAACGCTCAAACTCCCTGAGCATTCCTTGGACGACATGTGAGCAACATCAGACATGCACGCTGTCGCCACCCCAGCATCACACCTGTCCCAAAGCTGACATCATTACAAGTTCAATGTTTTATTAATCAAATAACAGCAGTTATTTCCATTATACTATTTTCTAATCTAAATGACTAATTAATCTAAATGGAAATTTAAAAAAAAGTTTTCAGGAGCTGTATGTTGTATGTCTTGGGGGTTGCTGTAAAATAATTTAAGACATGTACCCCTTCAGAGATCACGATTTGTTCCACTTGAAATATTTACATTTAGCACAATGAGATGTGGGCTGTAGCACAAACATGGGATATAGTGGATAACGTTGTGTCTGTAAAATATATCATTACATACTTTTTATCAGCATTTATCTAGTCTGGTAACTGCATTTCATGATTACTATGCTTAAATTAACATTCTTAATACAAAACCCAAAACCTGTGAAGTTTGCACGTTGTGTAAATGGTAAATAAAAACAGAATACATTGATTTGCAAATCTTTTTCAACCTATATTCAATTGAATAGATTGCAAAGACAAGATACTTAATGTTCGAACTGGAAAACGTTGTTATTTTTTGCAAATATGAGCTCATTTGGAATTTGATGCCTGCAACATGTTTAAAAAAAAGTGGCAAAAAAGACTGAGAAAGTTGAGGATTGCTCATCAAACACTTATTTGGAACATCCCGCAGGTGAACAGGCTAATTGAAAACAGGTGGGTGCCATGATTGGGTATAAAAGCAGCTTCCATGAAATGCTCAGTCATTCACAAACAAGGATGGGGCGAGGATCACCACTTTGTGAACAAATGCATGAGCAAATTGTCCAACAGTTATTGTCAGTTGTATCAGAAAACAAAGACTAAAACGAACTACAACCAACGCTAGCAATGGTTATACTGGTGAAAATAAGTAGATCATGCTTAACAGCCTAATGTACGCCCAAAACTAAAGAGGAGACATGTTACCAAGGTATGCCTATTGGCAATGTTCCCTATAATTTTTCATGTGTGTGAGAAAACACACAAACACTCTGAGCATTCAGTGGAATACAGACGTGCACACTGTGGTCATACTAGCAGCACATTTGTCTCAAACCTGACATAACAATTTAAATGTCTTATTATTATAATCAAGTGACAGTAGTCTTTTTCAAGAGATTATTTTCTGATATATGTGATTTGGCCCACTTAGATATTGTTTTTTTTTTTAATCAGCTATGCACTATAGTATTTTATGCCTGGGTGGGGGTCCTGCTTTGGAAAGATTGTGTACCCCTTTCAGAGATCACATTTAGTTCCCCTTAAAACATTCACATGTTGCATGAGATGAAGTGTTTATTAACTTTCTGTCCGTAAAATAAATATTTTTATTAGCAATTCTGTAGTGCTGTAACATAATTTCATGATTAATATTCAAAAACTAACATTCTTAACAAATGACAGTAGAATAAGCACACTGATTGAGGAGTCATAGTAAAACGACCTGAAATTTACACTTTACGTGTAGTGTTGGAGTTGTCCAACTTTTTGTGTGGCCATAAACACACCAGTGGCTAATTGCCATAGTGTATGTGTTGGTGCAGGTGAGAGAGAGAGAGAGAGAGAGAGAGCAAGCGGCTGCTGTTGATATAACAGATGACAAAGAGTTGCTTTTGACTTGGTTTGTACGGTAGACAACGACCAGTTTTGCTAGATAAAAGTATTTTACACATTGTTTTGGTGTGGTTATGGCCGACAAACAATTTCGCTAAATAAAGGGACCGATGGAATTCCTGTCCTCTAAGTGTCTCCACAGACGTTACAATAATTTAAGTGTTGACAAACATTGTTTTATCTGTTGTGGCTGCCTTTCGTCACCTGTTACTCACAGTTGCATTGCAATATCATACAAAACAAATGATTTGTTTATTTTGTTTAGAGTGGGATTTGATTTTGTGCGCGGCATAGATATACTGTGCGCAGAGGACTCGTGAGCAGTGCGCAATTGCGCAGGTGCGCACCTTAGAGGGAACGTTGCTGCTGACATATGCTGTAACATATTGTGTCATTTATCATTCTATTATTTTCTCAAAATAATTAAGGACAAGTGGTAGAAAATGAATTATTAATCTACTTAATCTACTAAACTACAGCTGGTAGTTTACCATGAGGTAAGGTTAGGTCTTTTGAGCAGAGGATGAATAACCACTTTTTTTAATGCTAGGGGAACAGTACCAGGGGAAAGTGATAATAATAATATTTAGCACTGATGATCCTAAAATTACAACCACTTACTTGATAACTAATTATAAATGAAAGTTGAGTTTTTAACCGCTCCCGTCTAATCCGAGGAGCAGTAACGCTAGCGTGTCATCTGAATACAACAGGTAGCCAACTAAATAACGCCTCCTATCATATTAGTGCTAGTATTTGTTAAATTGAAATCAATGCCTTGTCATTTAGATGAGGATGACCCCTGAGGAGGGCAGCCCAAGTTCACGTCTGCCGCTATACAAATATCACCAAGCAGAAACTAAGTTTGTGGTCAAAAGTTTGCATTTTCGGTGTGTGAATGTTCAATTGTAGTCAGAGAAAAGTTGCATGTTTTCCTGCAACCAGATATTTTCTGTCATTCATTATATTATATAGGTGAACCTAAAAAAAATTGCATAGCATAAAGATGGGACGAGGGTCACCACTTTGTGGACAAATGCGTGAGCAAATTGTCGAACAGTTTAAGAACAACATTTCTCAACAAGCTATTGCAAGAAATTTAGGGATATCAACATCTATGGTCCGTATTATCATCAAAAGGTTCCGAGAAACTGGAAAAATCACTGCATGTATGCGGCAATGCCTGTGACCTTCGATCCGTCAGGCTGTATCAAAAAGCGACATCAGTGTGTATAGGATATCACCACATGGGCTCAGGAACACTTCAGAAAACCCCTGTCAGTAAGTACAGTTCGTCGCTACATCTGTAAGTGCAAGTTAAAACTCTACTATGCAAAGCGAAAGCCATTTATCAACAACACCCAGAAACGCCGCCATCTAAGATGGACTGATGCAAAGTAGAAAAGTGTTCTGTGGTCTGATGAGTCCACATTTCAAATTGTTTTTGGAAACTGTGGACGTTGTGTCCTCAGGACCAAAGAGGAAAAGAACCAACCGGATTGTTATAGGCGCAAAGTTGAAAAGACAGCATCTGTGATGGTATGGGGGTGTATTAGTGCCCAAGACATGGGTAACTTACACATCTGTGAAGGCGCCATTAATGCTGAAAGGTACATACAGGTTTTGGAGCAACATATGTTGCCATCCAAGCAACAGTATCATGGACGCCCCTGCTTATTTCAGCAAGACAATGCCAAGCCACATTCTGCACGTGTAACAACAGTGTGGCTTTGTAGTAAAAGAGTGCGGGTACTAAACTGGCCTGCCTGTAGTCCAGACTGTCTCCCATTGAAAATGTGTGGTGCATTATGAAGCGTAAAATACCACAACAGAGACCCCGGACTGTTGAACAACTTAAGCTGTACATCAAGCAAGAATGGGAAATAATTCTACCTGAAAAGCTTCAAAATTTGGTCTCCTCAGTTCCAAAACGTTTACTGAGTGTTGTTCTAACGAAAGGCCATGTAACACAGTGGTAAAAATGCCCCTGTGCCACCTTTTTTGCAATGTGTTGCTTCCATTATATTCTAAGTTAAGGATTATTTGAAAAAAAAAATTACGTTTCTCAGTTCGAACAATAAATATCTTATCTTTGAAATCTATTCAATTGAGTATACGTTGAAAAGGATTTGCACATCCTTGTATTCTGTTTTTATTTACGATTTACACAACGTGCCAACTTCACTGGTTTTGGGTTTTGTATATATGAACAGTGTTGGGACTAACGCGTTACAAAGTAACGCGTTACTGTAACGCCGTTAGTTTTGGCGGTAACTAGTAATCTAACGCGTTATTTTTTATATTCAGTAACTCAGTTACCGTTACCACATGATGCGTTACTGCGTTATTTTACGTTACTTTTTATGTAGTATAAAGTGTGTTTTATCGGAGCGCTGCTGTGTCATCGTTCTGATTCTTCTTGTGTCACAAGCCGGAGAAGAGAGACATGCGCTCTGTGTGGGTGTGTGTGAGTGTGTGTGGGGGGGGGGGGGGGGGATGGGCGTGTCTGATCATGGTGGAGACAGAAGTCCCTTTCGGGGTCGCTGGAGCCTATCTCAGCTGCATTCGGGCAGAAGGCAGGTACACCCTGGACAAGTCCCCACCTCATCACAGGGCCAAGACAGATAGACAGACAACATTCTCTTATTATTATAATCAAATGACAGCAGTCATTTCCATTTCTAATATAAGTGTTTAGGCCCACTTACAATGACAATAGCAACAAATATTGTTTTTCATGAACTGTGTACTTGTATTGTTTGTCTGGGTGGAGGTCCTGCTTTGGAAATAATTTGTACCCCTTTCAGACATTGCATTTAGTTCACATTAAAACATTCACATGTTGCACAATGAGATGTAAGCAGGGGATCATGTGTACATTCCTGCAACTTCCTGTTTGTAAAAAATATATTTTTATTAGTATGTATTTAATATATTAACAGCATTTAATGATTAATATTTATAAATTAAGATTCCTAATAAATGACACTAGAATAAGCACACATTTGATTGGTAAATCATAGTGTAACAAACTGAAATTACACTTTATGTGTGGTGTTGGAGTTGTCCGACTTTTTGTGTGGCTGTAAACGCATCACTGGCTAAGTGCCATATGTGCAAGTGTTGGCGCAAGTAAGAAAGAGCGAGTGGCTGCTGTTGATATAACAAAGTTGCTTTTGGTCTGGTTTGTACTGCAGAAAATGACCACTTTTGCTAGATATCATTTTTTTTACTAATGTTTTGGTGATGTGTTTATGGCCGACAATAAAGAGTTTTGCTCAGTAAAGTGATGGATGGAATTCATGTCCTCAAAGCGTCTCAACAGACGTTACAATATTTGAACAATGATGACGAAAACGGTTTTCTCTGTCGTGTCCGTGTCATGTCGAAAATTGTTATGCGCTTATTTTTTTTATTTGATTTTGTTCATGGCATAGATTTGCCGTGCGCATAGGACGCTTGAGCAGTGCGCAATTGCACAGGCGCGCTCCTGAGAGGGAACGTTGCTGTCAATTCTCTTATATACTCTTTCATTCTAGACTTCTAGAGTGTTTGATTATCACATCACTCTAAATGTATAGACTATAAAGTTCACAAACATAAAGAGGGATCCTAGTGGGCCAGGCCAATCTTTCCTTATCTCTAAACTAAAACTGGGGAAATGTGTAGAGTGTTCTGGGCTTCAGACATGATTTTGTATCAGAATTACTTGAGGAAGAAAATGCCTGGTTAGGCTTTGTGTATGTAGTGTGTGCCTTTCTTGGTTTACATCTATGCTGTTATTATGCTGTTTGTTACTTATGTACGTTATGTTGCAGCTATTTAAAATAGTTTTGTCAATTTGTTCTGGCCAGAAACAAATTGGCCTTTGTAACATATCTTTTTTTGTGTGTGTTGTCTGTAGACCACATTGCTTAGCAGAGTTCAGTGATGCAAATGCATGTCAAGTTGATCAACAGATTGTATTATTCTCCAGTGCAATAACAGTACTGAAATGAAAGCTAAAAGGGCATTAATGGGAGCTTTAAAAAAAAAAAAAAAGAAGTAACTAAATAGTTACTTTTCACAGTAACGCATTACTTTTTGGTGTAAGTAACTGAGTTAGTAACTGAGTTACTTTTGAAATGAAGTAACTAGTAACTGTAACTAGTTACTGCTTTTCAGTAAATAACCCAACACTGTATATGAATATATATGTATGTATATATATATATATATATATATATATATATATATATATATATATATATATATATATATATATATATATGCATATATATGCATATATATATATATATATGCATATATATATATGCATATATACATATATATGCATATATATATATATATGCATATATACATATATATGCATATATGTATATATACATATACATATGTGTGTATATATAGCAAACATATATGTATATATACATACATATATACATAAATATACATATAGACATTTACATACGTATACATACATACATACATATACACATCTATACATACATATCTACATCTATACATTCATATATACATACATTCATTCATACATATACAAACCCCGTTTCCATATGAGTTGGGAAATTGTGTTAGATGTAAATATAAACGGAATACAATGATTTGAAAATCATTTTCAACCCATATTCAGTTGAATATGCTACAAAGACAACATATTTGATGTTCAAACTGATAAACATTTTTTTTTTTTGCAAATAATCATTAATTTTAGAATTTGATGCCAGCAACACGTGACAAAGAAGTTGGGAAAGGTGGCAATAAATACTGATAAAGTTGAGGAATGCTCATCAAACACTTATTTGGAACATCCAACAAGTGAACAGGCAAATTGGGAACAGGTGGGTGCCATGATTGGGTATAAAAGTAGATTCCATGAAATGCTCAGTCATTCACAAACAAGGATGGGGCGAGGGTCACCACTTTGTCAACAAATGCGTGAGCAAATTGTTGAACAGTTTAAGAAAAACCTTCTCAACCAGCTATTACAAGGAATTTAGGGATTTCACCATCTACGGTCCGTAATATCATCAAAGGGTTCAGAGAATCTGGAGAAATCACTGCACGTAAGCAGCTAAGCCCGTGACCTTCGATTCCCTCAGACTGTACTGCATCAACAAGCGACATCAGTGTGTAAAGGATATCACCACATGGGCTCAGGAACACTTCAGAAAGCTACAGTTGGTCGCTACATCTGTAAGTGCAAGTTAAAACTCTCCTATGCAAGTCGCAAACCATTTATCAACAACACCCAGAAACGCCGTCAGCTTCGCTGGACCTGAGTTCATCTAAGATGGACTGATACAAAGTGGAAAAGTGTTCTGTGGTCTGACGAATCCACATTTCAAATTTGTTTTTGGAAACTGTGGACGTTGTGTCCTCCGGAATG
>NC_084553.2:24508450-24538450 GCF_033978685.3 Nerophis lumbriciformis
GTGCAGACCGCCTTATTTAAATGAGGATTTTGCGTGTCCTATATGGGGCATCACCACGGAGACACTCTCATTTACTGCACATTCATGTTTTCATGCTCCATAAAAAATCCTACCTGTGGCGTTTTGCCATGTTTTCAAACATGCTGGAGACATTTACCACTTTTTATGGGCGGGGGGACCAAGCGTCTTTTTGTGTCGTTCACCAGTTACGGGTGCTAAATGGCTGTCAAAGTGTACAAACTTGTCGGAATACGTCCTCAGTAGAGATGTCCGATAAAGGCTTTTTTTTGCCCATATACGATATTCCAATATTGTCCAACTCTTAATTACCGATTCCGATATTAATCGATACCGATATATACAGTCGTGGAATTAACACATTATTATGCCTAACTCTGTTGTGATGCCCCGCTGGATGCATTAAACAATGTAACAAGGTTTTCCAAAAATAAATCAACTCAAGTTATGGAAAAAAAGTCCCAACATGGCACTGCCATGTTTATTATTGAAGTCACAAAGTGCATTATTTTTTTTAACATGCCTCAAAACAACAGCTACAAAAACAATGAAGGCACACAGCTTCAGTACAGAGTATACTAGAGTAATAAAGTAAACAATAACATAGTCCTCATTTAGTGCAAGACTGTGTGGTACTACTTTTTTTCGGTGTTTGCTTTTCATCCATCTTCCGCTTGTATTCATCGTGTATCTCCTTATGATTCTTGAAGAGGTGGGAGATCCAATTGCTCGTATTAAAGGAAGACGTCTTGGTTCCTCCTCGTATAACCAACTTTTTGCAGTCATTGCAAATTGCCAGTTTTTTTATCCATCAGAGACACTTTAATATAATCCCAAACCACAGACATGGTGTCGTTAGTCAGTCACCGAGCTCGCTTGTTAGCCACGGCTACAGCACCGGTAACAACACACTCTTGTTGTTATGCTGCGCTCGCGGCGGTTTGATGAGGTCATCAAGCGTCGCCAGTAAACCTCTCATGCTGTAGTCGTCAACTCCTGTGTTGTGTGTGGGAGAGGGGAGAGGGGAGGGGCTGCTGACTGTGAGACGCAACTGCCTACGTCCGTGTATCGCTCCGTACAGCAACGTTTTAAAAAGTCATCAATTTTACCGAGAGAGAGATGCATGATTTATGATCTACAATAAACTTCCAAGGAGCAAGGAAGCAAGGAAACAGCAGACCACTCCATGATGTAAACATAGGGACACACGGTAGTGATCACGTTGCTGCTATAAATAGTTTGTCTGCGTTAGCGCTTATAATAACAATATCACTAATACTTGGTTAATATTTAAGTCACGAAATGTAAATGGAGTATTGTTGGCGGTTTTTGAATGATTATTTATTGGATTTTATGGGCGGAATAGAGAACCTTCCATTGGCCTCTCTGTCAATGGACTTTTATTTACGTTTATTTAATATTTAAAATGCATTAAAAAAAAATCTATCCGTCATCATGTTTTTCATAATGATGGTGAATGATAGGTAAAATTCCCCAAAAAATGCAGTTCCCCTTTAAGTCCTCTAGCAGCTAAAAAAATTATGTTGCTGAATAGACAACGTCTAAAATGTTTATTTCTGACCATCCAAATATGTTGAAACACACACATAGGATGGAGGATTCTCATCTGTCCATCGTGTGTCTGTGCAGCACGAGCACTGATCCTGCAGCCGTGTGTGGAACTGTCACTTTGCACAATTACTAAATAAAACACAAAATAGTGCTTGCAAAACGGTGATTAGTGTTGATAAATCACATTGTGCTTGATAATTAATTATGTTTGCATCTTCTCCTACCAGTATTGTGGGCGTTTTGATGATCAGCATATATTTTGCATATGAATGCAGACAGGGACACGATATGGATTGCACGCCTTTTTCTGCACGCTTAAGAGATGCAATCCACTTTGCGCACGTTTAGTAGATCAGGTTTGCGTGTGCTATTAAGTTTGAACACGAAAACCTTTAAAGGCCTACTGAAATGCGATTTTCTTATTCAAACGGGGATAGCAGGTCCATTCTATGTGTCATACTTGATCATTTCGCGATATTGCCATATTTTTGCTGAAAGGATTTAGTAGAGAACATCAACGATAAAGTTTGCAACTTTTGGTCGCTGATAAAAAAGCCTTGCCTGTACCGGAAGTAGCAGACAAGTAGCGTGACGTCACAGGTTGTGGAGCTTCTCACATCTGCACATTGTTTACAATCATGGCCACCAGCAGCGAGAGCGATTTGGACCAAGAAAGTGACGATTTCCCCATTAATTTGAGCGAGGATGAAAGATTTGTGGATGAGGAAAGTGAGAGTGAAGGACTAGAGGGCAGTGGGAGCGATTCAGATAGGGAAGATGCTGTGAGAGGCGGGTGGGACCTGATATTCAGCTGGGAATGACTAAAACAGTAAATAAACACAAGACATTTATATACTCTATTATCCACAACACAACCAGGCTTATATTTAATATGCCACAAATTAATCCCGCATAACAAACACCTCCCCCCTCCCGTCCATATAACCCCCCAATACAACTCAAACACCTGCACAACACACTCAATCCCACAGCCCAAAGTACCGTTCACCTCCTCAAAGTTCATACAGCACATATATTTCCCCAAAGTCCCCAAAGTTACGTACGTGACATGCACATAGCACGTACGGGCAAGCGATCAAATGTTTGGAAGCCGCAGATGCATGCATACTCACGGTACCGTGTCTGCGCATCCAACTCAAAGTCCTCCTGGTAAGAGTCTCTGTTGTCCCGGTTCTCCACAGGCCAATGGTAAAGCTTGACTGTCATCTTCCGGGAATGTAAACAATGAAACACCGGCTGTGTTATCCGGCACAACAGTCAAGGGGTGCATTCTACGGCGGGGGTGCGTTATCCAGCACAACACCTGCTGCAATACACCGCTTCCCACCAACAGCTTTCTTCTTTGCTGTCTCCATTGTTCATTGAACAAATTGCAAAAGATTCGCCAACACAGATGTCCAGAATACTGTGGAATTTTGCGATGAAAACAGACGACTTAATAGCTGGCCATCATGCTGTCCCAAAATGTCCTCTACAATCCGTGACGTCACGCGCAGGCGTCATCATACCGAGACGTTTTTAGCAGGATATTTCGCGCGAAATTTAAAATTGCACTTTAGTAAGCTAACCCGGCCGTATTGGCATGTGTTGCAATGTTAAGATTTCATCATTGATGTATAAACAATCAGACTGCGTGGTCGGTAGTAGTGGCTTTCAGTAGGCCTTTAATTGAATGTGTGTCCAACTGCAAACTGGAGAAGACGATTGCACTTTGTCAGGCCTCTACCCTCACACCATGAATTGATTTACGTGGACCCCGACTTAAACAAGTTGAAAAACTTATTCGGGCATTACCATTTAGTGTTTAATTGTACGGAATATGTACTGTACTGTACAATCTACTAATAAAAGTTTCAATTAATCAAACCTGTTCAACTTGGGTGTCCCACCTAAAGACTAAGCTCCTGCTGGAAGCTCTTAACCACAATAAGGTGGCAATCTCTCAGGGGGTAAACTAAAAAATAAAAGTAAAATAAATAAAATAAAGTGTCCTTCATCCACATTTTATCAACCCTCACTACCTTTATCGTAATTTGATAGCCAAATTTTTAAATTGAATTCAACCTATAGGATTTCACACACAATAGTCACTATTTACAATGCTGAAAAGTACAGTAGTATTATGAATAACATAAAAACATTCTTCTTAAATTAGTTTATCATCAGGTCAGCTGCATCATGCCTTAAACTTTTCTGTATTCTCCACTAATTTAGACAGAAAAACTTAACACTGCCTACACTCTAGACATAGTAATGTTTTTTTTCTTCAAATTTTTTTTTACTGTAGCAACTATCAGGGAACTTTTAAATTACACCCATTTTATTGTGTTCTCTGACCAGTGGGCATGTAGTCACTTGCAGCGTGAGGAAGTCCACATTGACGCAAATAATGTTATCCTACATGTTCGTTTTCATCAGTGGCAACTGACTCTTTTCGACGAAACAGCTAAATTCGACAGAACACCTGAAGCAGCAAATACTCACAGCTTTAATTTACAGTTGTGTCGATGTCCCGGATGATTACTCGCCTACTGAAGGCATCATAAAACATATCGTATCAAAAAAAAGTGACCTATTGACTTCATCCGAGTTGTTCACATATGATGTAGAACTAGGGGTGAAACGGTACACAAAAATTTCGGTTCGGTACGTAACTCGGTTTAGAGGTCACCGTTCGGTTCATTTTCGGTACAGTAAGAAAACAATAAAATATAAATTTTTTGGTTATTTATTTACCAAATTTGTAAACAATGGCTTTATCCTTTTAACATTGGGAACACTATAATAATTCTGCCCACGTTAATCAATATTAAATTGCCTCAAGTTGTTGCTCAGATTAAAAAAAATTACAAAACTTTTCTTCTACATATAAAAAGTGCAACATTAAACAGTTTCAAGTCAACTCATCATGCTTAATTTATTACAGCATTTGGGAAGCCTGTAGTTGATTTTTATTATGTAAATGTTATATTTTTATCAACATGTGATAGCAGGGACCCGACCATTCAAAACTAGGCTGCTCCATTACTAATGATTAATGTAACTATAGCTGAAAAAATAGTACAAAAGCAATAGGAGAGACTATTCATCCCTGAACACCATGGAGTTCATGTAGGCTTTTTGATGCAGTTGCATTATTATATCAACTACCAGAGACAAAAACTCTTCATTTAACATAACGTCCTTTTTTGCTGCTTCAACGCAGCTCAATCAACACAGAAAAAGGTAAAGTACAATAACAGACAGACAGGGCTTTGCTGTCCGTAACACAGGCACACACACACACACACACACACACACACACACACACACACACACACACACACACACACACACACACACACACACACACACACCGCAAAATGAGCTAACGTTGCGCTAAAAGCGAATTAGCCTTCACCTCAAGCCAGGACTGCGAGCGAGCTGAGCTGCAGTTTATATTTCTAGAAGGTCAATGGGCTCATAGTGATGTTACTAGTAGTTGACTGGGAGGTGTTTATTATAATATGCCTGATGCTTACCTGCTAAATGTCACGACCAGAACAGGACTCTGAACACAGATGCAGGATTTGAGAAACAGTTGTTTATTCTCACAAGGGGAGGGGTCCAAAAACGGGAGAAACAAAACAGGCTATCAAAACAGATCTGACCTGACCACTAAACTAACAAAAATATCAACAACTCAAAACGCTCCGGCTATGGAGGGAAAAAGGGGCTAAGAACAAAAACTACCAAATACAACAAAAGGCGCTCCAACGGAGGTGATGCTAGGAAGCTAATCTTACCTGAGAAAACTTACAAACCAAAATACTCCCGTGGATCCAAAAGGTACACAAAACGTGGCTATGGCTGAAGACAAGACTGTGGCAAAGGAACGCTGGAGGTACGCACATGAAGATACGAAACACTCAGGCACAGGACAGAAGGAGGATGAGACATTTATACACATGAGGGAGGGTGACACAGGTGGGGGCAATCAGGAAAGACGTCAGACCAGTGAAACAGGAGGAAAGGCAAGTGACCTGAAACGAGAGGGAGAGTCAGCATTTCAAAATAAAACAGGAAATGACAAAACAACATGAAACCAGACGAAACCCAGACCAGACTTCACCCAGGTGTGACACTAAACGCTAAGCACTGACTACATGCGCTCTGAATACGCACTGCTGATTGCCTGTTACCGCGCTGAATACACACTGCTGATTGCCTGTTACCGCGCTGAATACACACTGCTGATTGGCTGTTACCACGCGGAATACGCACTGCTGATTGGCTGTTACCGCTCTGTTTGTAACCAATCAGATGATTCTGTGGGTGGGACAATGCTGGGTGCTGCAGAGTATTGACAGAGAAGAGGCAGAAGGAAGCGGAGCAGCTTGTTAAGACTTTAGCTTAGGCGGCTACTTCAAATGTTTGTGTTGAAACTCGTTCGGTACACCTCCGAACCGAACCGAATCCCCCGTACTGAAACGGTTCAATACAAATACACGTACCGTTACACCCCTATGTAGAGCGCATTAAATCTACAGTTTTGTTTAGTTTTGGCGCGGCCAGTGAGACATTCGATTTGAACTTCCTCATCTCAGAAGGAAAAGCATCTGATTGGCCCACCTTCCTTACTAACTCCCACCCTCTGTCATATCGTTCGCTATTCAAGAACTGTGATTGGATAAAGGGCTGGGCGATATATCGAATATACTCGATATATCGTGGGTTTGTCTCTGTGCAATGTAGAAAATGACTATATCTTGAGTATTCGAGTACCGTATTTTTCGGACTATAAGTCGCTCCGGAGTATACGTCGCACCGGCCGAAAATGCACAATAAAGAAGAAAAAAAAACATATATACGTCGCACTGGAGTATAAGTCGCATTTTTGGGGGAAATGTATTTGATAAAATCCAACACCAAGAATAGACATTTGAAAGGCAATTTAAAATAAATAAAGAATAGTGAACAACAGGCTGAAAAGGTGTACGCCATATGACGCACAAATAACCAACTGAGAACGTGCCTGGTATGTTAACGTAACATATTATGGTAAGAGTCATTCAAATAACTATAATATATACAAACCCCGTTTCCATATGAGTTGGGAAATTGTGTTAGATGTAAATATAAACTCATAAACTTTTTTTTTTTTTGCAAATAATAATTAACTTAGAATTTCATGGCTGCAACACGTGCCAAAGTAGTTGGGAAAGGGCATGTTCACCACTGTGTTACAAGGCCTTTCCTTTTAACAACACTCAGTAAATGTTTGGGAACTGAGGAGACACATTTTTTAAGCTTCTCAGGTGGAATTATTTCCCATTCTTGCTTGATGTACAGCTTAAGTTGTTCAACAGTCCGGGGGTCTCCGTTGTGGTATTTTAGGCTTCATAATGTGCCACACATTTTCAATGGGAGACAGGTCTGGACTACAGGCAGGCCAGTCTAGTACCCGCACTCTTTTTCTATGAAGCCACGTTGATGTAACATGTGGCTTGGCATTGTCTTGCTGAAATAAGCAGGGGCGTCCATGGTAACATTGCTTGGATGGCAACATATGTTGCTCCAAAACCTGTATGTACCTTTCAGCATTAATGGTGCCTTCACACATGTGTAAGTTACCCATGTCTTGGGCACTAATACACCCCCATACCATCACAGATGCTGGCTTTTATGTGTATATGTATGTTCGTACAGCGAATGTATATGTACAGTATGTGTATGTGTATGTTTGTATAATGAATGTGCGTGTGGATGTATGAACTTTGAGTATGTAAATATGTACTGTATTTGTATATGTATGTGGGAGCGTAGGTACCTATGTATGTATGTGAGTATATGTGAATTTGTATGTACAATATATTTGACTCCCAGTGTGCGTGGGAGCCAGAGTACGGCGCCAGCTTCCCCGAGAGCCCAACCCACAAACAGTAGGTGTGGTGCCCAGGGAACCAGGGACCATCGCCCCCACGCAGCCAAGCCGGCCAGCAACAGGAACCCCAGAGCCCGGCCCACCGCACCGCCCACAAGGGCCAGCAGCAGGCCGCAGACAGACGCACCCGGCAGAGGACAAGGCACGAGAAAAGCAGGGGACAGCCAGACCCCAAGCCAGCGAGAGACCACACCCCACACGGGCAGAAAGGCGGGACCCCACGAGCCCACCCCCCACCCCCGGAGAGCGCGGCAAGGCCAGCCCCCGGCCACCCCACCCAAGTCGGCCGCCGCAGGACCACCCGGCATGGGGCCACGGGAACCGTAGCCCCAGAAATATACATACATATATACATATACATACACATACACATATACATGTACACATACAGACACATACACGTATATACATATACATACACATACATACACATATACATATATATACATACATACACATACACACACATATACATACATATACACAGTTCGTCAGCCCGGACAACCACCACGCGTGCGCACTGCCACCAGTTGCAACATCAGCCACACCCCTGCACCAGACCCAGCAGCCACGGGCGCCCATACCACAAACAAACGGCAGCAGAAACAGCAGCCGCAATACCCCCAGACAGCCAGCACCACCCAATCAAATCAAAGCGATCAAAAAAAAACTGCGACCGGCAACCACACGCCAACAGGATCATGGAGACCAGACATGAAATTCTAAGTTAATTATTATTTGCAAAAAAAAAAAAGTTTATGAGTTTGAACATCAAATATCTTGTCTTTGTAGTGCATTCAATTGAATATGGGTTGAAAAGGATTTGCTAATCATTGTATTCCGTTTATATTTACATCTAACACAATTTCCCAACTCATATGGAAACGGGGTTTGAATATATGTATATATATATATATATATATATATATATATGTGTGTGTGTGTGTTTGTGTGTGTGTGTGTGTTTGTATGTATGTATGTATGCATATATATATCTATATATACATGCATACATATATATTTACATATACATACATACATACATAAATATACATAAATATTTACATGTATAGAAAATAGTGAGTTTGTCCTTGTCTTGCAATAAAAACACAAAACTCCCTTCTGTACTGCTGGGACACAAGCCAAGGAAAGTTCTTGTACCACATTTCTTGAAAATTGACACAATTTAAGTGTCCATGAATTTTGGGCGTGGCAAAGGTCACACAATGCCACTGAACTGCACTTACTACAAGCAAGCTACACCATTTTCTACTTTTTTGTGAACTGTTGTAAAATATCCACTGTTATATTTTACTCTCTACTACCAATCGGTTTGCTCCTATCTCTCTTTTTGACTCCCTGCCGCAAAGCCTGTGATGTTCCTGCATGGCATTAACGTATTTACAACAGACTACCCACACCCTATAGTACTGTAGAAATGAATACATTATCATAATAAATGTATCTTAAAAAAATTACTTGACATCAGTCATCCGCTGTTCCCTTAATAATCAATATGATTTTGAAATATTTCCTTACACACTGAAGCTCCACCTGACACTCCTTTCATTTCCCAGATTGAATTAGTTATACTCATGTTAAATGATTTTGTCTGTTTGAAAAGTAATAACAGGATAATATATTTTACTCATTTATGACCTCACTTGAGCTTCCTCGGTCCTTCAACTGCCTCACTACTCTATGTACTCTATCATTCTACTGTAAGACATAATTGCACATGATATCTCATTTAATGTCATACACGTTGATAAATGGTTGAGTATAATTCGATGTTGGCTTTGTGTAGTAGTGTAACTGTTACTCACACTGACATTACTCTTTTTGAAATAACTGTAAATCCCGGTGGACGAGAGGGTAGCTTCCCTCCGCCTTCGGGTGGGGGAACGGGTCCTGACTGTGGTTTGCGCTTACGCGCCAAACCGCAGCTCAGAGTACCCACCCTTTTTGGATTCACTCGAGGGAGTACTTGAGAGTGCTCCCCCGGGTGATTCCCTCGTTCTACTGGGGGACTTCAATGCTCATGTTGGCAACGACAGTGAAACCTGGAGAGGCGTGATTGGGAAGAATGGCTGCCCGGATCTGAACCCGAGCGGTGTTTTGTTATTGGACTTTTGTGCCCGTCACAGATTGTCCATAACAAACACTATGTTCAAACATAAGGGTGTCCATATGTGCACTTGGCACCAGGACACTCTAGGCCGCAGTTCCATGATCGACTTTGTAGTTGTGTCATCGGATTTGCGGCCTCATGTTTTGGACACTCGGGTGAAGAGAGGGGCGGAGCTTTCTACCGATCACCACCTGGTGGTGAGTTGGCTGCGATGGTGGGGGAGGATTCCGGACAGACCTGGCAGGCCCAAACGCATTGTGAGGGTTTGCTGGGAACGTCTGGCAGAGTCTCCTGTCAGAGAGAGTTTCAATTCCCACCTCCGGAAGAACTTTGAACATGTCACGAGGGAGGTGCTGGACATTGAGTCCGAATGGACCATGTTCCGCGCCTCTATTGTCGAGGCGGCTGATTGGAGCTGTGGCCGCAAGGTAGTTGGTGCTTGTCGTGGCGGTAATCCTAGAACCCGTTGGTGGACACCGGCGGTGAGGGATGCCGTCAAGCTGAAGAAGGAGTCCTATCGGGTTCTTTTGGCTCATAGGACTCCTGAGGCAGCGGACAGGTACCGACAGGCCAAGCGGTGTGCGGCTTCAGCGGTCGCAGAGGCAAAAACTCGGACATGGGAGGAGTTCGGGGAAGCCATGGAAAACGACTTCCGGACGGCTTCGAAGCAATTCTGGACCACCATCCGCCGCCTCAGGAAGGGGAAGCAGTGCACTATCAACGCCGTGTATGGCGAGGATGGTGTTCTGCTGACCTCGACTGCGGATGTTGTGGATCGGTGGAGGGAATACTTCGAAGACCTCCTCAATCCCACCAACACATCTTCCTCTGAGGAAGCAGTGCCTGGGGAGTCTGTGGTGGGCTCTCTTATTTCTGGGGCTGAGGTTGCTGAGGTAGTTAAAAAGCTCCTCGGTGGCAAGGCCCCAGGGGTAGATGAGATCCGCCCGGAGTTCCTTAAGGCTCTGGATGCTGTGGGGCTGTCTTGGTTGACAAGACTCTGCAGCATCGCGTGGACATCGGGTGCGGTGCCTCTGGATTGGCAGACCGGGGTGGTGGTTCCTCTCTTTAAGAAGGGGAACCGGAGGGTGTGTTCTAACTATCGTGGGATCACACTCCTCAGCCTTCCTGGTAAGGTCTATTCAGGTGTACTGGAGAGGAGGCTACGCCGGATAGTCGAACCTCGGATTCAGGAGGAACAGTGTGGTTTTCGTCCTGGTCGTGGAACTGTGGACCAGCTCTATACTCTCGGCAGGGTCCTTGAGGGTGCATGGGAGTTTGCCCAACCAGTCTACATGTGTTTTGTGGACTTGGAGAAGGCATTCGACCGTGTCCCTCGGGAAGTCCTGTGGGGAGTGCTCAGAGAGTATGGGGTATCGGACTGTCTGATTGTGGCCGTCCGCTCCCTGTATGCTCAGTGTCAGAGCTTGGTCCGCATTGCCGGCAGTAAGTCGGACACGTTTCCAGTGAGGGTTGGACTCCGCCAAGGCTGCCCTTTGTCACCGATTCTGTTCATAACTTTTATGGACAGAATTTCTAGGCGCAGTCAAGGCGTTGAGGGGATCTGGTTTGGTGGCTGCAGGATTAGGTCTCTGCTTTTTGCAGATGATGTGGTCCTGATGGCTTCATCTGGCCAGGATCTTCAGCTCTCACTGGATCGGTTCGCAGCCGAGTGTGAAGCGACTGGGATGAGAATCAGCACCTCCAAGTCCGAGTCCATGGTTCTCGCCCGGAAAAGGGTGGAGTGCCATCTCCGGGTTGGGGAGGAGATGTTGCCCCAAGTGGAGGAGTTCAAGTACCTCGGAGTCTTGTTCACGAGTGGGGGAAGAGTGGATCGTGAGATCGACAGGCGGATCGGTGCGGCGTCTTCAGTAATGCGGACGCTGTATCGATCCGTTGTGGTGAAGAAGGAGCTGAGCCGGAAGGCAAAGCTCTCGATTTACCGGTCGATCTACGTTCCCATCCTCACCTATGGTCATGAGCTTTGGGTTATGACCGAAAGGACAAGATCACGGGTACAAGCGGCCGAAATGAGTTTCCTCCGCCGAGTGGCGGGGCTCTCCCTTAGAGATAGGGTGAGAAGCTCTGTCATTCGGGGGGAGCTCAAAGTAAAGCCGCTGCTCCTCCACATCGAGAGGAGCCAGATGAGGTGGTTCGGGCATCTGGTCAGGATGCCACCCGAACGCCTCCCTAGGAAGGTGTTTCGGGCACGTCCGACCGGTAGGAGGCCACGGGGAAGACCCAGGACACGCTGGGAAGACTATCTCTCCCGACTGGCCTGGGAACGCATCGGGATCCCCCGGGAGGAGCTGGACGAAGTGGCTGGGGAGAGGGAAGTCTGGGCTTCCTTGCTTAAGCTGCTGCCCCCGCGACCCGACCTCGGATAAGCGGAAGAAGATGGATGGATGGATGGATGTAAATCCTGCTGCTGTTTCATTCTTTTTTGGTGGCATTTTGCGATCTGAAAGGGATAACCAAATATTTTAGCTACTGTTGATGTTACCTGGGAACACTAACGAAGTTCGCAATTAAATAATGCACAAGTGCCCATGCCAAAATTAGAATGACTTAATTCAAAAGACATGGTTTCTAAAGATAAACCCTGTTTCCATATGAGTTGGGAAATTGTGTTAGATGTAAATATAAACGGAATACAATGATTTGCAAATCATTTTCAACCCGTATTCAGTTGAATATGCTACAAAGACAACATATTTGATGTTCAAACTGACAAACATTTTTTTTTTTTTTACAAATAATCATTAACTTTAGAATTTGATGCCAGCAACACGTGACAAAGAAGTTGGGAAAGGTGGCAATAAATACTGATAAAGTTGAGGAATGCTCATCAAACACTTATTTGGAACATCCCACAGGTGAACAGGCAAATTGGGAACAGGTGGGTGCCATGATTGGGTATAAAAACAGCTTCCCAAAAAATGCTCAGTCTTTCACAAGAAAAGGTGGGGCGAGGTACACCCCTTTGTCCACAACTGCGTGAGCAAATAGTGAAACAGTTTAAGAACAACGTTTCTCAAAGTGCAATTGCAAGAAATTTAGGGATTTCAACATCTACGGTCCATAATATCATCAAAACGTTCAGAGAATCTGGAGAAATCACTCCACGTAAGCGGCATGGCCGGAAACCAACATTGATTGACCGTGACCTTCGATCCCTCAAACGGCACTGTATCAAAAACCGACCTCAATCTCTAAAGGATATCACCACATGGGCTCAGGAACACTTCAGAAAACCACTGTCACTAAATACAGTTCGTCGCTACATCTCTAAGTGCAAGTTAAAGCTCTACTATGCAAAGCGAAAGCTATTTATCAACAACATCCAGAAACGCCGCCGGCTTCTCTGGGCCCGAGATCATCTAAGATGGACTCATGCAAAGTGGAAAAGTGTTCTGTGATCTGACGAGTACACATATCAAATTGTTTTTGGAAATATTCGACATCGTGTCATCCGGACCAAAGGGGAAGCGAACCATCCAGACTGTTATCGACGCAAAGTTCAAAAGCCAGCATCTGTGATGGTATGGGGGTGCATTAGTGCCCAAGGCATGGGTAACTTACACATCTGTGAAGGCACCATTAGTTTCCTCAGTTCCCAATCGTTTATTGAGTGTTGTTAAAAGAAAAGGTGATGTAACACAGTGGTGAACATGCCCTTTCCCAACTACTTTGGCACGTGTTTCAGCCATGAAATTCTAAATTAATTATTATTTGCAAAAATAAAATAAAGTTTATGAGTTTGAACATCAAATATCTTGTCTTTGTAATGCATTCAATTGAATATGGGTTGAAAAGGATTTGCAAATCATTGTATTCCGTTTATATTTACATCTAACACAATTTCCCAACTCATATGGAAACAGGGTTTGTATGACAGGAGTGGTTGAATTCAATACTTTAATTCTGAATATTTAAATGAAGCGAAAACTGACAAGGCCAAGGGCGATAAAACTGCCCCCAACCTGTACGAGTTTTGTTAATTTACACAACATTTCAGCCAGCCATAAAATATGGAGGAAATACTTGGTATTGGGCCCGTTATTAAATTTGGAAATAAAAGCTAAAAAGAAAGTCAGACTTTGTTTTCTTCTGGACGCTACAAAAAATATTACTTATTTTTGTTAGGTGTGGCATATAATATGAAGCCGTACATTAGGAGGAACTCTAAATGTAGTTAAACCGGATGTATAGCGTAGCACTTTTATTTTGAAGCCGGAAAAGTGTATGATTGTTTTGAGAAAGTGTCTTGACATGTTTTAATGTCGGATTGACTGTTAGCAGTAAAAACGTGTCCTTTCGACATCCTGCTGACCGTCTTTAATTTCTATTGAGCTTTTATGTATACATATATGTATACATACATTATATATATATATATATATATATATATATATATATATATATATATATATATATATATATATATATATATATATATATATATATACCATATTTTTCGGATTATAAGTCACAGTTTTTTTCATAGTTTGGCCGGGGGTGCGACTTATACTCAGGAGCGACTTATGTGTGAAATTATTAACACATTATTGTAAAAATATCAAATAATATTATTTATCTCATTCACGTAAGAGACTAGGCGTATATCAGAATAATTGGAACTGCAACTGACGATGACTCTGACGTAAGCGACGTACCGATAGAAGAGGAAGCGGTGCATTGTGTACCTTTGGAGTTGGCAGAGTTGTTTAGAAGCGACACCGAGGAAGAAGATTTAATCGGATTTAGCGATTAGGAGTGACAGATTGTTTGGTAAACGTATAGCATGTTCTTTATGTTATAGTAATTTGAATGACTCTTACCGTAGTATGTTACGTTAACATACTAGGCACGTTCTCAGTTGGTTATTTATGGTAAATGGTAAATGGGTTGTAGTTGTATAGCGCTTTTCTACCTTTTTAAGGAACTCAAAGCGCTTTGACACTATTTCCACATTCACCCATTCACACACACACATTCACACATTCACACACTGATTTATGCGTCATATAACGTACACTTATTCAGCCTGTTGTTCACTAGTCTTTATTTATTTTAAATTGCCTTTCAAATGTCTATTCTTGGTGTTGGATTTTATCAAATAAATTTCCCCTAAAAATGCGACTTATACTGTAGTGCGACTTATATATGTTTTTTTTCTTCTTTATTGTGCATTTTCGGCCGGTGCGATTTATACTCCGGAGCGATTTATACAATCCAAAACATACGGTATATATATATATATATATATATATATATATATATATATATATATATATATAAATGATAAATGGGTTGTACTTGTATAGCGCTTTTCTACCTTCAAGGTACTCAAAGCGCTTTGACACTACTTCCACATTTACCCATTCACACACACATTCACACACTGATGGAGGGAGCTGCCATGCAAGGCGCTAACCAGCACCCATCAGGAGCAAGGGTGAAGTGTCTTGCTCAGGACACAACGGACATGACGAGGTTGGGAGTAGGTGGGGATTGAACCAGGGAACCTCGGGTCGCGCACGGCCACTCTTCCACTGCGCCACGATATATATTGTTAGGATTGAGTTCAAGGGTGGACCCCGGGATGCAGAGAATGGAGGCAAGGTATGCGATAAAAAATGAAAATATTTAATAAGTCCAAAATGGTAACTAAGGGTGATGGGGCAAAAGTGCACACCATGGGAAATATAACAAAAGTAGTCTCTTTCAGAGGTTGGCGGAGCAAAGGGCAGGACGCACACAGCGTGGCAAAACTAGTCCTCTCAAAACAAGGTGGCTAGGAAAACAAAAACACAACGAGGTCAATATTACAGAAATATGCGAAGGCAACATACCATGGAAGCAGAATCAAGGTAGCACATGTCAGAGCGGAGTTCAGGAACAATAACCGGCAGGGACCAGCTGGTGGAGACGCGCTTAAATGCTACCGGGAAGTGATTAGCAGCAGGTGTGCCTCGTTGGGGACAAAAGACTGGGGAAAGAAACTGACAAACCAATAGAGAAGGCAGGGAGAAGACAACAAACATAACATATATATATATATATATATATATATATATATATATGTATGTATGTATGTATGTATGTATGTATGTATGTATGTATGTATGTATGTATGTATGTATGTATGTATGTATGTATAAATAACAGCACATAATATATATAACATAATCACAATGATGACTTCAGACAACCGCATGTCATGACAACATCTGGTTTCAGCCATGTTGTTCCTTTGAAAAAAGTATTTGTACAATTTTTGGATGAAAACATTTGGGAGCAAAAAATGTTGTGCATCACTAATTTAATCAGTACATTAATGAGTAACACAGATGGTGAGCAACTGACTTTGTTAATCATCAATGCATACTTTTTCATGTCTAATAGGATTGCAAATTTGAATGCAGGAATGGCAAAAATGTTAAAAAAAAGTTTATACATTTTTTTGTTTGCCTAAAATTGTTGTCTTGTTTATTCTGACTATTATCATGATCAACAAAATAAAGGCCAACATCCCAAAATCATTCAATGATCTTGAACATTTTCAAAAAAATATCATTGTTGGCAATCCTACCCCTGTATTTACTTGGTAATATAGTAAGCGGTAGAAAATGGATGGATGGATGGATGGATGGATAGATAGATTCCAAACTTTGCATTATCCTGCATTTACTTGGCAATCACTGATCCTTGAAGAAGATTGCTTTAGTGGCTTTTGAGAGTACAGAAGAGTAGTAAACTACACACTGGTATTTTGAAAAACATTATAAAAGAAATGCCTTCTATGATCTCTGTTCTTCTTTTATGTGGACATTTTGTCTAGTTCTGATAAAACTGCAGTTATGTCTTCAGGAGGCCACAGTTGTTTACCAACCAGGGCTGTTAATGTCCAAAGCACTTAGGCTATTTTGTTTGTCATACTGACATTTTTAGGATAAATCCTCTGATTTCATCAATGAGAGCACACACACATCATTTTTAATGCTAAGTACATGAGTCACGTGTTTTTGAAGTCTTCTCTTTGATGTGTCACTGCTATAAAACAGGACAGGCTGGTGGTTTGCCTATGTATCAAAGTAAGTTTCTGTTAAATGAGCCTTGCTTTCAGACCAGTAGTGTAGAGCATTATGACAAACCTGTTGGGGCCTTGACACAAAACCGTGCTGCAGTGAAAGACATTGAGAAGCGTGAAGTGTCACGGAATAGTGCGTAGAGAGATTCAGATTTGTATTACATGTCCCACATTGAATTGCCGGTATCCATATTGAATATTGTATTGTATCCAGTAATGTTCATAATGCCGAGGACGTGTGCTATTGTCAACTGTCGTAATTGAGGTGAGAGGGATAAAACTATCATCAATTTTATTCTATTACATCTATTATCAAATTCCCAAGGTTATTTCTGGACAGGGAGAAACAACTAAAAAGAAGAGTGAACGGCGCAGGCAAACATGGATTACTGCAATTAACCAAGCAAATGTGACATGCTATGAACATCTTCGTGTTTATTCGTCTCATTTAATTTCAGGTAATTATACACTATTTTGCCAAAAGCATTTGGCCACCCATCCAAATGATGAGAATCAGGTGTCCTAATCACTTGGCCCGGTGTATAAAATCAATCACTTAGGCATGGAGACTGTTTCAACAAACATTTGTGAAAGAGTGGGCCGCTCTCAGTGTGCAACAAATCCAGTCGTGAAATTTCCTCGCTCCTAAATATTCCAAAGTCAACTTTATTATAAGAAAAGTGAAGAGTTTGGGAAAAACAGCAAGTCAGCCACCAAGTGGTAGGCCACGTAAACTGACAGAGAGGGGTCAGCGGATGCTGAAGCGCATAGTGCAAAGACTTTCTGCACAGTCAGTTGCTACAGAGCTCTAAACTTCATGTGACCTTCCAATTAGCCCACGTACAGTACGCAGAGAGCTTCATGGAATGGGTTTCCATGGCCGACAGCTGCATCTAAGCCATATATCACCAAGTCCAATGCAAAGCATCGGATGCAGTGGTGTAAAGCACGTCGCCACTAGACTCGAGAGCAGTGGAAACGCCTTCTCTGGAGTGATGAATCACGCTTTTCCATCTGGCAATCTGATGGACCAGTCTGGGTTTGGAGGTTGCCAGGAGAACGCTACATTTCGGACTGCATTCAATCAATCAATCAATGTTTATTTATATAGCCCTAAATCACAAGTGTCTCAAAGGGCTGCACAAGCCACAACGACATCCTCGGTACAAAGCCCACATAAGGGCAAGGAAAAACTCACCCCAGTGGGACGTCGATGTGAATGACTATGAGAAACCTTGGAGAGGACCGCATATGTGGGTAACCCCCCCCCCCTCTAGGGGAGACCGAATGCAATGGATGTCGAGTGGGTCTGACATAATATTGGGAGAGTCCAGTCCATAGTGGATCCAACATAATAGTAAGAGTCCAGTCCATAGTGGGGCCAGCAGGACACCATCCCGAGCGGAGACGGGTCAGCAGCGCAGAGATGTTCCCAGCCGATGCACAGGCGAGCGGTCCACCCCGGGTCCCGACTCTGGACAGCCAGCACTTCATTCGTGGCCCCCCCCCCCCACACAAGGAAGAGGGGAGCAGAGGAGAAAAGGAAAGAAACGGCAGATCAACTGGTCTAACAGGGGGGCTATTTAAAGGCTAGAGTATACAAATGAGTTTTAAGATGGGACTTAAATGCTTCTACTGAGGTAGCATCTCTAATTGTTACCGGGAGGGCATTCCATAGTACTGGAGCCCGAATAGAAAACGCTCTATAGCCCGCAGACTTTTTTTGGGCTCTGGGAATCACTAATAAGCCGGAGTTCTTTGAACGCAGATTTCTTGCCGGGACATATGGTACAATGCAATCGACAAGATAGGACGGAGATAGACCGTGTAGTATTTTATACGTAAGTAGTAAAACCTTAAAGTCACATCTTAAGTGCACAGGAAGCCAGTGCAGGTGAGCCAGTATAGGCGTAATATGATCAAACTTTCTTGTTCTTGTCAAAAGTCTAGCGGCCGCATTTTGTACCAATTGTAGTCTTTTAATGCTAGACATAGGGAGACCCGAAAATAATACGTTACAGTAGTCGAGACGAGACGTAACGAACGCATGAATAATGATCTCAGCGTCGCTAGTGGATAAAATTGAACAAATTTTAGCGATATTACGGAGATGAAAGAAGGCCGTTTTAGTAACACTCTTAATGTGTGATTCAAACGAGAGAGTTGGGTCGAAGATAATACCCAGATTCTTTACTGATTCGCCTTGTGTAATTGTTTGGTTGTCAAATGTTAAGGTGGTATTATGATAAATGATAAATGGGTTGTACTTGTATAGCGCTTTTCTACCTTCAAGGTACTCAAAGCGCTTTGACACTACTTCCACATTTACCCATTCACACACACATTCACACACTGATGGAGGGAGCTGCCATGCAAGGCGCTAACCAGCACCTATCAGGAGCAAGGGTGAAGTGTCTTGCTCAGGACACAACGGACATGACGAGGTTGGTACTAGGTGGGGATTGAACCAGGGACCCTCGGGTCGCGCACGGCCATTCTTCCACTGCGCCACGCCGTCCCTATTATTATTAAATAAATGTCTGTGTTTAGCAGGACCGATAATCAGCATTTCCGTTTTCTTGGCGTTGAGTTGCAAGAAGTTAGCGGACATCCATTGTTTAATTTCATTAAGACACGCCTCCAGCTGACTACAATCCGGCGTGTTGGTCAGCTTTAGGGGCATGTAGAGTTGGGTGTCATCAGCATAACAATGAAAGCTAACACCGTATTTGCGTATGATGTCGCCTAGCGGCAGCATGTAAATACTAAAGAGTGCAGGGCCAAGAACCGAACCCTGAGGAACTCCGCACGTTACCTTAACATAGTCCGAGGTCACATTATTATGGGAGACGCATTGCATCCTGTCAGTAAGATAAGAGTTAAACCACGACTAAGCTAAGTCTGACATACCAATATGTGTTTTGATACGCTCTAATAAAATATTATGATCGACGGTATCGAAAGCAGCGCTAAGATCAAGAAGCAGCAACATAGATGACGCATCAGAATCCATCGTTAGCAGTAGATCATTAGTCATTTTTGCGAGGGCTGTCTCCGTAGAGTGATTTGCCCTGAAACCGGATTGAAAAGGTTCACAGAGATTGTTAGACACTAAGTGTTCATTTAGCTGCTGTGCGACAATTTTTTCGAGGATTTTCGAAATAAAGGGAAGGTGGGACACCGGTCGGTAGTTTACCATGAGGTCAGGATCAAGGTTAGGTCTTTTGAGCAGAGGATGAATAACCGCTTTCTTGAATGCTAGGGGAACAGTGCCAGAGGAAAGTGATAAGTTTATAATATTTAGCACTGATGGACCTAATAATACAAAAAGCTCCTTGATAAGTTTCCCAGGAAGTGGGTCAAGTAAACATGTTGTTTGTTTTATCCCACTTACACGCCGTAATAGTTCCTCTAATGTTATTTCATCAAAAAGAGAAAGACTATTTTGTATTGCAGTATCCGTTGTAGATACAGTTGTATCTGTGTTAATAGAACCCAGTTGTAGCTGGGATGCGTTGTCTTTAATCTCCTTTCTAATGAGTTCAATTTTCTTATTAAAGAAATTCATAAAGTCATCTGCCGAGTGGGTGGAGCTATTGGGAGGAGTCCCTTGTTGGGTTAGCGATGCTACTGTACTAAACAAAAATTTAGGGTTGTTTTTGTTGAGGCGGATGAGATTTGAGTAATATTTAGCTTTAGCTAAGGTAAGCATGCGTTTATACGATATTAAACTATCACTCCATGTTTGATGGAAAACCTCAAGCTTGGTCGCGCGCCATTTGCGTTCCAACTTTCTACATGATAATTTATGAGCTCTGGTTTCTTCTGTAAACCATGGGGTGCGCCTTTTAGGGGCCCTTTTTTGTTTTAGCGGTGCTATACTATCAATGGTTTTGCGCAGGGCATTGTCAAAGTTGTTAGTTAGGTTATCAATAGAGCCGACATAATTTGGGAATGGTGCCATTACCGAAGGCAGTAGGTCAGCAAGAGTCATCGTTGTGGCAGCATTAATGTTGCGGTTGCTATAGCAGTTATTATTATTATTAGCTTGTTGACAATGAGTCAGAACTTCGAATTTTATAAGGTAATGATCGGACATTACTTTAGTATACGGGAGTACCATAACTTTGGAGGTGGTGACACCCCTGACCAGCACTAGATCTATCGTATTACCGTTGCGATGCGTAGGTTCATTTATTATTTGTGTAAGACCACAGCTATCAATTATAGTCTGGAGCGCCACGCACTGAGGGTCCGATGGGGTATTCATATGGATATTAAAGTCCCCCATTATGATTATATTATCTGCGTGCGTCACTAGATCAGCAACGAACTCTGAGAATTCATTGATAAAGTCCGAGTAGGGCCCTGGGGGGCGGTAGATAACAGCCATATCGAGAGGCAGCGGTGCGACAGACCTCATAGTAAGCACCTCAAACGATTTGTATTTATTATTTAGGTTAGGGGTAAGGTTAAAGTTTTCATTGTATATTAGTACGACCCCCCCACCCCTTTTAAGGGGACGGGCAATATGCGCATTCGTATAGTTAGGAGGAGATGCCTCATTTAGCGCAAAAAAATCGTCTGGTTTGAGCCAGGTTTCGCTAAGACCAATGACGTTAAGATTGTTGTCTCTAATGACCTCATTAACTAATAACGTTTTGGGACAATGATCTTATGTTTAAAAAGCCCATATTATAAGTATTGGGCTGTTTTGACGAGTTTTTGTTTAAATTATCCGTATTAGCAATATTAATAATGTTGCGTTTATTATACGTAGTGCACTTTAAATAGTTTCGACCATATCTAGGAATTGATACGACGGGAATTTTCAGATTGTTTTCTTGATGCTGCGATCGACTGAACGCTTCATGATTTGCCACCTCAGTAGAATGCATATCTACCCCTGACACATTCACAACAGAAAACACATTATGTGAGTTGTGTGTTATTCTAAGAAAATTGCTATGCGTACAGGAATTATCCAGCCTGGCGCTGGCTAGTTCTAGCTTAACTGACTCCTCACCCGGACTAGCAGGCTCTGTAATTGCCTGTGACCGGGCTTGCTCTAGTGTAGTTAGTCAAATGTCACTTAAACAGTAGTCTATGTTTTTAGACAGGATGATGGCGCCTTCCTGGTTAGGGTGAAGGCCGTCTCTCATCAGCAAGCCTGGTTTGCCCCAGAAAGAGGGCCAATTATCAATAAACGTTAGTCCCTGTTGTCTACAGAAGCTAGCCAGCCACTTGTTAAGCGAGACTAATCTGCTATATCTCTCATCATTGCCTCTCGCAGGCAGGGGGCCAGAGACAATTACTCGATGCCTGGACATCTTTCTAGCGAGATCACAAGTCCTGGCTATGTTTCTCTTTGTAATCTCTGACTGTCTCATTCTAGTGTCATTGGAGCCAATGTGTACAACTATATTCGCATAACTAGTGGTGCGATTAGCCTGTCGTACGTGTTTACTAGGCCTGTTGCGAGTTAGCTCCCTAAGATTAGCCTCAATGTCAGGTGCTCTAGCCCCAGGGATACACTTAATTGTGGCTGGTTTGCTAAGCTTTATGTTTCGGGTGATGGAGTCCCCTATGACTAAGGTGTGGTGCCCGGTAGACTGGGGTGTAGGACTAGCTAAAGAGCTAAATCTATTATGCGTCTCAACCGGTACACCGTAGCTTGTAGGCCGCTTAGGACTACTACAGGCTGGGCTAGTTAGCTCGCTACAGCTAACGCTAGCAGATGTGTCCGCAACATCTAAAGTTACGAGATTACTCTGCTCTAACTGGCGGACACGGCCCTCTAGCAGAGCCAGCCTCTCCGTGAGTAAGGTGCAAGACGCGCAGGAAGCCATACTCACGGTGTTTTCTGTCACCGAGTGAAGTTCCTGCTGTCTTCCGAGAAGTCCTGGTCACGGTGTGCAGGAGTAGATTCCTTCTGACCGGCGACCGGCGCCGCCTTTCTCCGCGCTAGCTTCGTTAGCGGGAGGGGTGGTGAGACAGAGATCGGGTGATTTGCAAGTTAAATAGTACTACTAAATATGTTGAGAAAGTAATAAAGAAAGCTGCAGAACAATTAAAAGCACACAAATAGAACGATACTTAGCTTTTTCGAAACAGCGAGCAGTCAGCGAGCAGTCACGCACGGTGAACCGGAACCGGAAGTTCCGGTTTACCGCATTGTGCCGAGTGTGAAATTTGGTGGAGGAGGAATTATGGTGTGGGGTTGTTTTTCAGGAGTTGGGCTTGGCCCCTTAGTTCCAGTGAAAGTAACTTTGAATGCTCCAGGATACCAAAACATTTTGGACAATTACATGGGATGGCACTTCAAGTTCATATGTGAGTAAAGGCAGGTGGCCAAACAATTTTGGCAATATTGAATGTTGTCTGTCTATCTGTGTTGGCCCTGTGATGAGGTGGCGACTTGTCCAGGGTGTACCCCGCCTTCCGCCCGATAGTAGCTGAGATAGGCTCCAACGCCCCCTGCGACCCCGAAGGGAATAAGTGGTAGGAAATGGATGGATGGATGGATGGATGGATAGTGTATGTTACACTTGTCTTTGAAGTAGGCCGCATCCAGTAAGGAGGTTTCTGAGTTACTGTACTCACTTCTCTCATTCGGACTGTAACCTCCACATAGGGCTGGGCGATATATTGATATACTCGATATATCGCGGGTTTGTCTCTTTGATATATAGAGAATGACTATATCGTGATATTCGAGTATACGTTCTCACGCAGTTGCTTTTAGCTGCAGGCATTACACTACAGGCGTTTCTCACTCTTTGTTGTCTCTCCTTCTCACAGAGACATAAAACAAGGGCACCTTCTTACATACGTCACATACGTATACGCCCTTGCGGAGCAGAGAGGTAGCGGCAAGGGTAGGGATGATGTTCGAAACCGGTTCTCCTGGTTGTTCGATAAGAAAAAAAACGTTCGATAAGAAAAGAACCGATTCCATGGACTCAAATCCCTTTTTGAGAACCGGTTCCCGTTATCGAGGCCACTATAGTAAAGAAAAAGAGTTGTTTTATTATTCGAATCCCTGGGAACGAATCCCGTCTCACAGGAAATGCCCTTTGGGACATCATAGGAAATGACGTAGCTCAGTCTAATAACTGAGCTAAAAAGCCGACATGCTACTTTTTTGGAAGAAGAATTGTTGATTGATGACTGTGGCGTTCTTAGTGTCATAGTGTGTGTAGTTGGTATGTTCCAATAGCAGCAGAAGTGCACTTTTTGGAGAGCTGTATTATTTTCAGTTTTGTGCCCAAGGGACTGATTTTATTTAACACTATATATATATTATTTATACACCTATAGTGATCACAGAGACAGGTTGTTTTTGTGTTACTGTATATATTTGTTTTTCTGAAAAATCCCACTTAATATACTTTGGGTAACTACAGTCAATATTTATTTATTTTATTTTTTTAGGGGGGTAACAGTCAATATTTATTTATTTATTTTATTTTATTTTTTTCTTATAAAATAAAAGTGAGCTTTTGTTAAACCAAATATTGTGTTTTTTCCCCCCATATACAACAACCTATCTGGATTCGATAAGAGAATCGATAAGGAATCGGTTCGATAAGAGGATTCGATAATAGGCTCGAACTCGATAATTTCTTATCAAACATCATCCCTAGGCATGGGTAACGTTAGCTGTGGTGTGAGTGGTAATACAAGAGAAAGAAGGTGCAAATCTGGTAACAAATGAAGGAAGAATTAATACCCAAGAAAAACCGCACAGGGTCCATCGTCTGGCGGTGGTTTGGCTTCAAGCGGGAATATGTCGAACAGACAACCGTAATTTGTCAAGTGTGGGGCAAAAGCGTTGCTACAAAAAGTAGCATTACTGCTAATATGTAGCATCATTTGAAAAGTCAACCGCTAGAGAATGAAGAGTGCTTGCAACTCCGCATGTCAACATCTCCGTTCAGTGCCACACCAACACAATACCGAGGCAACCATTTCCCCATCAACACCGTATGAAAAAAATAGTCAACAACAGAAGGAGATAACGTACGCAGTAACCTACCACATAGCAAACGACATACACTGTTTGATTTCCTATTATGCAGCTCATTTTTTTTTGACAGTTATTGAAATATCTTGTGTGACATCATGCACAAAAGTGCACTTTATTTGTTTTAAAACTATTGTAGTGGCGTTCTGTACAAAAAGTGCACTTTAATTTAATGTTGTTTTGATATGTCATCTTTGTGACATCATGCACAAAAGTGCACTCATAGCTTGTTTTAAAATGTCTCTGACAATCTTGCACTTTCTGTTTTGAAATGACATGAATGTTTGTGCCACTGCTTAATAACTGTTTAATAAATACAGTTTTGGTAAATTGACTTAGTTGTGATTTCCCTCTCTGCATGAAGGTTTAAAATGAGCATATATTAATGCAGTATGAACAAGAATGTTTTAATGTAGACACATATAATCATCATACTCGTGTGATTATATGCATCAAGTGTTCATTCAAGGCTAAGGCAAAATATCGAGATATATATCGTGTATCGTGACATGGCCTAAAAATATTGAGATATTAAAAAATGGCCATATCGCCCAGCCCTACCTCCACATAAAACAAAACTGAAGCCACATGTGAACAGCATTCTCCCAATCATGCCTAACAGTCACAGAGGGCTGGATGACCTTAGATCTGGTATCGTCATTTGTGGCTTTAAGTTGACGCTTTATATTATTGTGTTGTGTCGTTTGTATTTGTTGTGACTCTTGCAATTGTGCTGTAGCTGAACATTTTTCTGTTGTAATTACTGCCATTGTTTTGTGGCGTTTGAGTTTATGACCTTTCTCGACCACTGTAGCTATCCGCTATATTTGTTTTGATGGTGTCACAGACGGGCAAATAGACTAAACGTTTAACGTCCTTATTTTTTTAAGTGCTAAACCTCATATAAAGTCTGCCGTTCTTAAATCCAATGTTTTCCTTTTTCTTGTATCGATAAAATCGATTGATCCCCTGTTCAAACGATGAGGATCGATACCTATCTTACGGAAAGCAAACTTGCCGAACACAGATCAATATACTTGATATCCTACAGATCAATAAATCGTTACACCCCTAATTATCTTGAAAGATGATGTCATCATCTCCCAACCTTCTTTTGATTGATGGAATAAGTATTCACAATGACAATATAAATGACAATGACTTGTGCATCAATTTAAGATGTAATGACAGCCATATCCCCAGTGCCATTAACTGACAAGCAGCCCCATATTCATCAATGACTGTGGACATTTGCATGTTTACTTCAGGCAGCCGTCTTCATAAATTTCATTGGAACGACACCAAACAAAAGTTCGAGCAAAATCAATTTGTCCAAAGCAGATCTGTGATTCATCACTGAATATGACTTTCCATGGTCCGCAATTTCTTTTCCGTAGCCCATCGTAACCCTGTTTTTTTGTTTATTTAATTATGACGGCTTTCGTTTCAATCAATCAATCAATCAATCAATCAATCAATCAATCAATCAAAGTTTATTTGTATAGCCCTTAATCACAAATGCCTCAAAGGGCTTCACAAACCACAATGACATTGTCGGATCTGATCCCACATCCGAGCAAGAAAAAACTCAACAATTAGAAACCTTGTAAGGGACCCCTGGGTAACCGGCACAATGGATGCCAAGTTGATTTGGTTAATAGTGTGGGACTACAGTCCATTGGGAGGTCAGCAAGGGATCCTTTTGCTTGTAGACAAGTTGGAGTGCTGAGACGTCACCGACTGATGCATAGAGGAGTGGTCCACCCCTGGTCCCGACTTCATAATGTGAGAGTTCAGTTCACGGGTGGGGGTTTCAGCAGGAGGATCTTCTTGCATGTAGACAAGTCGACAGCGCAGAAACGTTACCAACTAATGCATAAAGGAGTGGTCCGCCCTTGGTACCTACTTGGAACACCTCCGTAGAAACTGATCTGTGGTCATCGGATAACCTCTCCACAAAGCAGAGGGGGGCAAAGCAGAAAAGAGAGACGGCAGATCAACTGTCTAAAAAGGGGTCCGTTTAAAGGTTAGGGTGTATACATGAGGTTTAAGATGGAACTTAAATGCTTCTACTGAGGTAGCATATCTACCTGTTACTGGTAGGGCATTCCGGAGTAATGGAGCCCGAATAGAAGACTCTCTAGAGCCCGCAGACCTTTTTTGGGGCTCTGGGAATCACTAATAAGCCGGAGTTCTTGAAACGCAGATTTCTGGCCGGGACACGTGGTACAATACAATCAGCAAAATAGGATGGAGCTAGACCGTTTAGTATTTTATACCGAAGTAATAAAACCTTAAGGTCACATTTTAAGTGCACAGGAAGCCAGTGTATGTGAGCCAGTACAGGCTCAAGTACAAGTATGATTAAACTTTTTTGTTCTTGTCAAAAGTCTAGCAGTCACATTTTGTACCAACTGTAATTTTGTAATGCTAAACATAGGGAGACCTGAAAATAATAGGTTACAGTAATCAAGATGATACGTAACGAACGCATGAATAATAATCTCAGTGTCAGTGGTGGACAAAATGGGATGGATTTAGCGATATTACGGAGATAAAAGAAGGCTGTCTTTGTAACACTCTTAACTTGTGGCTCAAATAAGGGAATTGGGTCGAAGATTATACCGAGATTTTTTCCAGAGTATCTTATTATAATTGTTTTGTTGCCAAATGTTAAGGTGGCATTATTAAGTAAGTGCTTGTGTCTAGTAGGACCGATAATCAACATTTCCGTTTCCTTCGCGTTAGAACACAAAAAGTTGCTGGACATCCATTATTTAATTTAATTTAGACACGCCTCTAGATGACTACAATCTAGTGTGTTGGTCAGTTACCTTAACATATTCCAATGTCATGTTCTTATGGAGATGCACTGCATCCTTTCAGTAAGATAGGAGTATCGTATTTTTCGGACTATAAGTCGCAGTTTTTTTCATAGTTTGGCCGGGCTCCAGTTTGACTTATATATGTTTTTTTCCTTTTTTACTATGCATTTTCGGCAGGTGCGACTTATACTCCGGTGCGACTTATACTCCAAAAATACGGTAATAGTTAAACCAAGAAATAGCTAGGTCTGACATACCGATATGTATTTTGATTCGTTCTAATAGAATGTTATGATCAACAGTATCGAAAGCAGCGCTCAGATCAAGTAGCAGCAACATGGATGACGCATCAGCCTGCATAGTTAGCAATAGATCATTCGTCACTTTTGCGAGGGCTGTCTCAGGAGAGTGATTTGCCCTGAAACTGGACTGAAAGGGTTCACAGAGATTGTTGAATGTTAAGTGTTCATTTAGCTGCTGTGCAAACATTTTGTCTTTTGAGCAGAGGATGAAAAAACACTTTTTTGAATGCTCGTACAACAGTACCAGAGGAAAGTAGTAAATTGATAATATTTAGCACTTATGGTCCTAATATTAAAAACAACTCCTAGATAAGCTTCACAGTAATTGGGTCAAGTAAATGTAACACCCCAAAAGTGGTAATTTTGCACTGTTCCCCTAGCATTCAAAAAAGCGGTTATTCATCCTCTGCTCAAAAGACATAATCTCGATCCTGACCTCATGGTAAACTACCGGCCGGTGTCCCACCTTCCGTTTATTTCGATAATCCTTGAAAAAAATGTTGCACAGCAGCTAAATGAACACTTAGCGTCTAAAAATCTCTGTGAACCCTTTCAATCCGGTTTCAGGGCAAATTACTCTACGGAGACAGCCCTCGCAAAAATGACTAATGATCTATTGCTAACGATGGATTCTGATGTGTCATCTATGTTGCTGCTTCTTGATCTTAGCGCTGCTTTCGATACCGTCGATCATAATATTTTATTAGAGTGTATCAAAACACGTATTGGTATGTCAGACTTAGGCTTGTCTTGGTTTAACTCTTATCTTACTGACAGGAGGCAGTGTGTCTCCCATAACAATGTGACCTCGGACTATGTTAAGGTAACGTGTGGAGTTCCCCAGGGTTTGGTTCTTGGCCCTGCACTCTTCAGCATCTACATGCTGCCGCTCGGTGACATCATACGCAAATACGGTGTTAGCTTTCACTGTTATGTTGATGACACCCAACTCTACATGCCCCTAAAGCTGACCAACACGCCGAATTGTAGTCAGCTGGAGACGTGTCTTAATGAAATTAAACAATGGATGTCCAGCAACTTTCTGCAACTCAACGCTAAGAAAATAGAAATGCTGATTATCGGTCCTGCTAGACACCGACACCTATTTATTAATACCACCTTAACATTTGACAACCAAACAATTACACAAGGCGACTCTGTAAAGAATCTGGATATTATCTTCGACCCAACTCTCTCGTTTGAGTCACACATTGAGTGTTACTAAAACAGCCTTCTTTCATCTCCGTAATATCGCTAAAATTCGTTCCATTTTGTCCACTAGCGACGCTGAGATCATTATTCATGCGTTTGTTACGTCTCGTCTCGATTACTGTAACGTATTATTTTCGGGTCTCCCTATGTCTAGCATTAAAAGATTACAGTTGGTACAAAATGCGGCTGCTAGACTTTTGACAAGAACAAGAAAGTTTGATCATATTATGCCTATACTGGCTCACCTGCACTGGCTTCCTGTGCACTTAAGATGTGACTTTAAGGTTTTACTACTTACCGGGTACGTATAAAATATTACACGATCTAACTCCATCCTTATCTTGCTGATTGTATTGTACCATATGTCCCGGCAACAAATCTGCGTTCAAAGAACTCCGGCTTATTAGTGATTCCCAGAGCCCAAAAAAAGTCTGCGGGCTATAGAGCGTTTTCTATTCGGGCTCCAGTACTCTGGAATGCCCTCCCGGTAACTGAGATGCTACCTCAGTTGAAGCATTTAAGTTCCATCTTAAAACTCATTTGTATACTCTAGCCTTTAAATAGACCCCCCTTTTAGACCAGTTGATCTGCCGTTTCTTTTCTGCTCTGCCTCCCTCTCCTTCATGGAGGGGGGGGGGGGGGGTGCACAGGTTCGGTGGCCACGGATGAAGCGCTGGCTGTCCAAAGTCGGGACCCAGGGTGGACTGCTCGTCTGTGCATCGGTTGGGGACATCTCTGCGCTGCTGACCTGTCTCCACTCGGGATGGTGTCCTGCTGGCCCCACTATGGACTGGACTCTCACTATTATGTTAGATACACTATGGACTGGACTCTCACAATATTATGCTCGATCCACTTGACGTCTATTGCACCGGTCGCC